>NC_133330.1:318972596-319205096 GCF_042186555.1 Aquarana catesbeiana
GTGCCCTCGGGCCACATCGATTTGACACAGATCCCCACAGTCTCTTCTCGGATCCAGGACTCCCCATCATTCACCGTGTGTATGATGAAGACTCTGCTAATGACCGTGTAGAAGCAAAGTTCCCTCACAGACTTCCTGGCACCTCCAGCCCTCCACTGTGGTAACACTCACCGACCTTCCACTGCCATGAGTCCTTGATGAGGAACTTGACCGGACCATGTATTCTGACAGCTTCACCTGTCCCTCTGTTCCGGGAGTTCCCTACCACCGACCGTGTGGTGGCAAAGACAATGCCAATGACCGTGTAGAGGCAAAGTTCCTTCACAACTCTTCCTGGGCCTCCTCCTGCGATCGGTACACCCCCCCTCCCCAGATGGGGGTGCCCTCCTGCTGCTGTCTAGCATTCCATTCCTCACTTCACTCAGCCGACTTCTCCCCCAGTGGAATATCACCTCAGCTTATATAGGAGGCCCGCCCCCTGCCAATACCAATTGGGGATTGGTCAGGGCTCCCACATGAGCTGCCTGCCACTCCAGTTCCAGGCCCAGCCCCTCTTCCAGAATATTCTCTATGGAAGCAGAGAGGTGCCTCACTGACAACTCCCAGCCCCCCAGATCAAAACAGACAGGCCCAGCTTGCAGCATAGGCCTGCCTAAATTTACCTGTGCTGACTGTCCCTAGTAAATACTATTACTAGCACCTACCTATCGGTAGAGGGTGCTACATCTGTATACTTACATATTCATGTTGTTACCTAATCAGCAAATCATGTAGGAGCAGCATAATGCCTACAGTCATGTAGCTACGGGGCGAAGCGTCAGGTAATGTTCACTTCAAACTCCAGAACTGTGAAAAAAATTGGGACATGCCTTGTTGATGAGAGAGGGGTCAAAGGAGAATGGCCAGACTAGTCCAAGCTGATGGAAAGGCTACAGTAACTCACATAATCACATAATAATAATGGTAGTAGTAGTAATAATAAGAAGAAGAATAGCAGTACCGTAGTAGTAATAATAATGATATTAAAAATAATAATATGATATTATTATTATTCCTAATAACAAACACGATTTATACAGTGAATATTTATGTGGGGGAAGAAACCATGTCACAATCAAATAAAAAAATCCTGACATAATTCCTCATTATATCGTAATATCCAAAAAGGGAAAAAGAGAACCCCAAGACCCCAATCAAGGAGCCTGGAGTAGGGGGATGATTGGTGTGTCATATAATACACAAAAAAGTAAATATATAAAATGTTGCAAAATCTTTATCAGTGTATAAAATATACAATTCTACAAAATTTGTAGAGGAGAAGAAAAAAATTAAAAAAAACAAAGATAAAAATGTTTTAATTTTTATTTATTTTTTTTCTTCTCCTTTTTTTTTCTCCACTTTGGGCTCACAGTATCTCTACAAGTGTAACTTGCAGGTATACATGCAATGTATAATAATGTATTGTACAACTGTAATTATTGTGTTTTTCATTGTAATCATTGTACTCATATTTTTGATATAGAGAGCTTGTGGATCCTAAAGAAACACTTGATTTATGCAAAATGCATTGGCCCACTAGACTGTGGCTCTACTGTAATTTTCAAATCAGAATTGTATATTTTATGCACAAATAAAGATTTTGTAACATTTTATATATTTATGTATTATATGACACACCAAACATCCGCCTACTCCAGGCCCCTTGATTAGGGACTTGGGGTTCCCTTTTTGGGGTTATCTTTTTCCCTGTTGGCTATTAGGCTTTATATAGGGCCAACTGCTCTTTACAAAATAAAGGGAGACACTACAGTTACAATACAATTCAAGACAGGTTAGAAGGGCAAAGCTTACTATCTACAGGCTCTTTTACAGAAGCGATCAGAGGGCTTTAAAAACAGGTGGCTGAGCCACAATTTTAAAGCCCCCTCCCCCCCGGTCACCCGCCTAAGTTCTAGCATTACAGCCAGGCGGGGCTGAACACATGCCATGGCCACAATGCTTTGCTTTAAAGCCGAGGGGATTTCAACTCAACTTGAGCTGCTTGTCAAACTTGTCCATGGAGGTCAATGGGAGCATGCCACATCTGCATGCCAAATGCTTGGCTTGTAGATGTGGTGCGGTATTTTAACATTAAATTCTCCTTGGGGTTAAACAAAAAAAAAAAGTATGTTTTCTGAAAGCAGCAGGATCAACTCCTAAATGCCCAGCAGCAGCTGCTTTACCGATCTTGGAAAAGTTAGTAACTGCAGAAAGCTTTTTCAGAGGGTGGTAGGCGCTGCCGCCCTCATGTAAAAAATAGATATTTATTATAAACAATAAAAAATATTTATTGCGGCCTGGTAGCAATTTTTGCTACCAGGCCGCAAGGTCTAGCCAGTGCACCAGTACCGGCACTATTTTTTATTTTATTTATTTTTTTCCACTGCTTTATCACTTTGCAATTTTGTTTGTATTTCTTTAACTTGGATAGAGGGGAGGGGTCCTCAGGCCTACTCTAAAGCCAACGGGGACGCTGTGTAGCCATTAGGTTCCTTCCTCGCTTGAACCAGGGTGGTCTCTCTTTGGAAGAGCCCCCATTACCTAATACTCAGTGGTCAGCTTCCCCTGACCATGATGAGAGAGGTCTGCAAAGCCTTTTGGCAAAAGGCTTTGCAGACCCCTCTCATCATGGTCAGGGGAAGCTGACCACTGAGTATTAGGTAATGGGGGCTCACCCAAAGAGAGACCACCCTGGTTCAGGGGCGGATCCAGGGGGGGGGCAACAGGGCAATTGCTCCCCCCCCCCGAAATAATCGCACTGACAATCTCACATGTCATTGTCACACTCACTTGCTGCCGCTGCCTCTGCCCGAGTCTCTCTCTCACATCAGCTGATCAGCAGTGTCGAGAGAGAGACTCGTCTAATGTAGTTACGGCCACACTGACTGACCAGGATACTAGGAGGGCCGCCTGGGCCGCCTGGCGTCTAGCAACGAGTCACTTCAGTGAGTCACGTCGGACTCGAGTCTCAGAGCGAAGTACGGTGAGGTGACAGGAGCTGGACTGCCTCAAATAGGGGGGGACAATTGCAGTTTAGTCAATTTAAATGTTAGAGTAGAGACTTTGAGACTGTGTGTGGTAAAATCAGTTCTGTTCCAGCCTTACCTAACTGCACTAATATGTCCAGCGTCCACAGTCAGTGGTGGCAGAGCGCCAGCATTCTTCCTTCTCTGCCCCTGACTGTTTTGGCCCCACCCACCGGCACCTCCTCCCTCCATCTTCTCCACACTACAGGCCTCCGCCGCCCCTGAGTTAGTGTTGGCTTCAGTGACTGGGCAGGCAGCAGAGAGATTACACTATCTCTCTGCTGCCTGACTCTGGGAGTCTGGGACACAGCAAGAGACAACCAAAACACCACCTTAGCAGGCAATCCGCAAGGTGTGGCAAGTGACAATCTGCATCTGGTATCAGGCAAGTGACAATCCAAAAGGTGTGGCAGGTCACGTGGCAAGTGACAATCCGCAACGTGTGGCAGGTGAAGTGGGAAGTGACAATCTGCAACATGTGGCAGGAGACGTGGTGAGTGACAATCCACAAGGTGTGGCAGGTGATGTGGCAATCCACAAGGAGTGCCAGGTGACATGGCAAGTGACAATCTGCATCTGGTGGCAGGCAAGTGACAATCCGCAAGGTGTGGCAGATGACGTGGCAAGTGACAATCCGCAACGTGTGGCAGGTGACGTGGCAAGTGACACACTCAGGGCTCCCACTGATTCTGCATTATGGTGAGTTGAACTATTTCATTTTATAATACAATGTAATTATAGAAATAATGCGCTTCAATCATCCTGACACTGTAACAACCATGGTGCCGGGATGATTGAAGCGCCAACACCAGCTGTTTCCCCGATAAATTGCCCACAAAAAAAAACTGATTTTCTGGCAGCACCCCTCCCGAGACTAGACTCTGGATCCGCCCCTGCCCTGGTTCGAACCTTGCCCCTGTCAGGAGCCTTGCACCCTGGGGGTCAGGGTAAGGTCCTACTCCTTTGGGGGGGGGTGGACTTTTTTTCGGTGTGTTTTCACATGCACTTTTTTTGTACACTGCGATTTAAAAAAGAAAAAAATTAATGTAAATCGTTCACCGATTGGACAAGGTGAAGACAATGACATCAACACCCCACGTCTACACTTCATCCAATCAGAGAACGTTTTGCATTGATTGAGAAGTCATTTGCTGTTGATGAATTAAATATGGTGAATATACCTGGACTTACTGGATTTTCATAACTCTGTCTCCTTGTCCTATTCCTGTTGAGAAAATACTACTGTTTATGAAGCAAAGTTTTCCTACACGTACATTTGAGAATCAGCGGTTTCTGGCACTGGGAATGAAATGTTGGCTCCTAACTGACCCAATAACCGCAAGTGATGTTTGTATCAGTCCCATCATTTGTGAGTGTCAGGCTATGAATAGTTTTATTAATGGCCAAGGGACCACCGCTGGGTGAGCACACCTCGTATGTAATGGCTAGTCTTCTGCCCAGAGCCCAACGTAGCGAGACTTTGTCTGCGGGAAATTGCAAGGACTACATTTAGCTGCCTTTCCTCTCCCGACTGACACAAAATCTCCAGTGCCCAGATTTAAAATTACATACCATTTATTTTAATCTCAAAGGCTGAGTCTCTTTCCTGAATTGCTCAACCTCAGGAAGAGAAGAGCGCTTGGGAAATGTAGGTCTAGCAGTCTTCTCACGTGACCCACATATGCTTTCCAATTCATAGGAGAACACCAGGAGGCCTGTACAAGGCTCAGTACACTTCTCACCATTGATCATAGACATTGTGAAGTGTAAACCTCATTTCTGGCTGATGGTCATTTCCTGATTCTGTAGCTTGGAGGTTAAAAGAAAATCAGGTAAGAGAAATCTTAGCTGTTTCTTGAAATGATGCACAGACTGAAGCAGACTTCTAAAGCCGCGTACACACGAGCGGAATGTCCGACAGAAAAAGTCAGACGGAAGCCTTTCATCGTCTATTCCGATCGTGTTGATGCCTCATCGGACTTCTTTTTTCGAAAATTCTGACGGACCTAAAAATGGAACATGTTCTAAATATTTCCGACGGAACCAATTCCTATCGGGAAAACCGATCGTCTGTATGCTGTTCCGACGGACCAAAAACGATGCATGCTCTGAAGCAAGTACGAGACGGAAGCTATTGGCTACTGGCTATTGAACTTCCTTTTTCTAGTCCCGTCATACGTGTTGTACGTCACCGCGTTCTGGACGGTCGGACTTTGGTCGGACTTTGGGTTGACCGTGTGTAGGCAAGACCGCTTGAATAGAATTCCGTCGGAGTTCCGTCGGAGACATCTTTGGAGTTTATTCCGACGGCAAAACCGGTCGTGTGTACGCAGCATAAGGCCTCAAACACAATGGGTGTTTAACCCTGGTGCATGAGATCCCCTTATTTTGACTGAGGTGGAAGGCATGGTTGCACCGTTCAGCCCATGTCAGCAGCCTGTAAAACTCTACTAGAAGCTAAAACCTGCTGCAGCTAGATGGATGAAGCACCAAGTGGTACCGATATTTAGGGCAGTATGCATCCAAGGGCTCCATCCCTGTCCAGGGCCTCCACATGCTGACTAGTGCTACATCTGTACTGGTGTGGGGTGATTGGCTGCAATGCCCCAACTGCACTAGGGCTCCCCCTGACCTGGCTTATATCAGGGTCCTGACTCACCCGTGATATTACTACAGGGGGGCTCTAACTAAAAAAGGGTCTAGCACCTTTTGTAACCAGGCATTGTCCTGGAGCAGAGCCACTGACTACGCGGATCCAGGCCTTGTCCCTTGAATGGCACTGAGCTCCACACTTGAAGTTCTTATCAGCTGGTTCTATATTAACCACTTTACCTTCAGAACCAGAATTTATCCAATAGCTCTTACCAGTCCAGTGTCCCCTTCTAGCCCCCTGCACTTTCCGGTTAAAGTGGAACTTCATTCTCTCAATCAACACTGACTATTTTGAATCATTATGCTGCATTAGTAAATAGATAGTAAAGTAGATCATATTTACATGTTTTAAACTTTTTTTTTTTTCATTTCTTCAGCTACTTCCTGGTTTCCAGGCCTAGGCAAATGATGTCATACATCCCAGGAGACTTCAGAAGGGGAGGAGGGGTTTTCTCAGCTAAGTACACCTTCCTGCCTGCATGCTTAAGCTAAGGGCAGATGGATTCCAGACAGTAAACGCTGCATTAATTATCTGCCCTTACTCAGGATGGCAACAGACAGAAATGCTAGGGGGAGTGTTTGGGAGTGTCAAAATGATGTCACAGCTAAATAAATCATGGAGACATGGATGGATGAGTGAATTTGCTTTGCATATTAACCCTCCGGACGATTTACCCCCCTTCATGACCAGGACATTATTTGCAATATGGCACTGCGTTACTTTAACTGACAATTGCGCGGTCGTGCGACACTGTACCCAAATAAAATTGACCTTCTTTTTTTTCCCACAAATAGAGCTTTCTTTTGGTGGTATTTGATCACCTCTGCGGTTTTTATATTTGTGCTATAAACAAAAAAAAGCAACAGTTTTGGAAAAAAAAAAAACATTTTTTTTTTAACTTTCTGCTATAAAACCTCCAATAAAAAAATGTAAAAAAATCGAATTTCTTCATAAATTTAGGTCAATATGTATTCTGCTATAAATTTTTCGGAAAAAAATTCCAATAAGTGTTTATTGATTGGTTTGCGCAAAAGTTATAGCGTTTACAAACTGTAGGATATTTTTCTTTATTTATTTTTACTAGTAATGGCAGTGATCAGTGACTTATAGTGGGACTGGGATATTGTGGCAGACAGTCAGGACACTAACTGACACTTTTGATACTTTTTGGGGACGAGTGACACTAATACAGTGATCAGTGCTATCGGCGGGTGCCGGCGGACATCAAGACCACGGTACCCACCCAGCGGCAGCCGGCGGCGGGGGCACCCCAGACCCAGAAGTGTCGGATCACATACTAGGTACATGATCCTGCACAGCTATGCCACTTTGCCACCGTATATCTAAGCTATATGGTCGACAAGTGGTTAAAAATTTATCAAAGTGGAGCTCCACCCGAAAGGGGAAGCTCTGCTTGTCTGGACCCCCACCGCCACATTTGGCACCTTTTGGGGGGGAGGGGGGAACGGGTACCTGGTGTTGAAGTTCTTCCCCCTCCTCCTTCCCTCGCAGCCGACCCATTCACAGAGTGCAGCGCGCTTCACGCATGTGCAGTAGGTAACAGAATGTGAAGCTGCAAGGAACATGCCGGAACCCATCAAGGTAGGCTTGAGATAGCAAGAAAAATCCTGGTGCCTTTAAGACTCCACATCCGGACCATGAGTGCCTGTGCTGCAAAGTTTCCACGCTCCTCTGCCTTGGAAGAGCGGAACTCCGACATCGTTGGCGGGATCCTGACATATCTCGTCCTGTAACTTGGGAATATGGTGTAATGATTTTAACGATTGGATCGGACTGCGAGACAGCACTTTTCAGGATGGTGAAGGAAACTTGGTTGTCGTAGGTTCTTCAGGTGGTGGTCAGGTGGGCCTCCGGACAGTCGTGCATGAATACAAAAAAAAAAAGAAGGTGAATGTCAGTGTAAAGTTACATAGTTACATAGTAGGTGAGGTTGAAAAAAGACACAAATCCATCAAGTCCAACCTATGTGTGTGATTATGTGTCAGTATTACATTACATATCCCTGTATATTAAGGTCATTCAGGTGATTATCTAATAGTTTCTTGAAGCTATCAATGCTCCCCGCTGAGACCACCGCCTGTGGAAGGGAATTCCACATCCTTGCCGCTCTTACAGTAAAGAACCCTCTACGTAGTTTAAGGTTAAACCTCTTTTCTTCTAATTGTAATGAGTGGCCACGAGTCTTATTAAACTCTCTTCTGCGAAAAAGTTTTATCCCTATTGTGGGGTCACCAGTACAGTATTTGTAAATTGAAATCATATCCCCTCTCAAGCGTCTCTTCTCCAGAGAGAATAAGTTCAGTGCTCGCAACCTTTCCTCATAACTAAGATCCTCCAGACCCTTTATTAGCTTTGTTGCCCTTCTTTGTACTCGCTCCATTTCCAGTACGTCCTTCCTGAGGACTGGTGCCCAGAACTGGACAGCATACTCCAGGTGCGGGTGGACCAGAGTCTTGTAGAGCGGGAGAATTATCGTTTTATCTCTGCAGTTGATCCCCCTTTTAATGCATGCCAATATTCTGTTTGCTTTATTAGCAGCAGCTTGGCATTGCATGCCATTGCTGAGCCTATCATCCACTAGGACCCCCAGGTCCTTTTCCATCCTAGATTCCCCCAGAGGTTCTCCCCCCAGTGTATAGATTGCATTCATATTTTTGCCACCCAAATGCATTATTTTACATTTTTCTACATTGAACCTCATTTGCCATGTAGTCGCCCACCCCATTAATTTGTTCAGGTCTTTTTGCAAGATTTCCACATCCTGCGGAGAAGTTATTGCCCTGCTTAGCTTAGTATCGTCTGCAAATACAGAGATTGATTTGTTTATCCCATCCTCCAGGTCGTTTATGAACAAATTAAATAGGATTGGTCCCAGCACAGAACCCTGGGGAACCCCACTACCCACCCCTGACCATTCTGAGTACTCCCCATTTATCACCACCCTCTGAACATGCCCTTGTAGCCAGTTTTCAATCCATGTACTCACCCTATGGTCCATGCCAACGCACCTTATTTTGTACAGTAAACGTTTATGGGGAACTGTGTCAAATGCTTTTGCAAAATCCAGATACACCACGTCTACGGGCCTTCCTTTATCTAGATGGCAACTCACCTCCTCATAGAAGGTTAATAGATTGGTTTGGCAAGAACGATTCTTCATGAATCCATGTTGATTACTGCTAATGATATCATTCTTATTACTAAAATCTTGTATATAGTCCCTTATCATCCCCTCCAAGAGTTTACATACTATTGATGTTAGACTAACTGGTCTGTAATTCCCAGGGATGTTTTTTGGGCCCTTTTTAAATATTGGTGCTACATTGGCTTTTCTCCAATCAGATGGTACCATTCCAGTCAATAGACTGTCTGTAAAAATTAGGAACAACGGTCTGGCAATCACCTGACTGAGTTCCCTAAGTACCCTCGGATGCAAGCCATCTGGTCCCGGTGATTTATTAATGTTAAGTTTCTCCAGTCTAATTTTAATTCCGTCCTCTGTTAACCATGTAGGTGCTTCCTGTGTTGTGTCATGAGGATAAACACTGCAGTTTTGGTTACTGAAGCCCCCCGATTCACTCGTGAAGACTGAGGAGAAGAATAAATTCAATACCTTTGCCATCTCCCCATCCTTTGTAACCAGATGTCCTTCCTCATTCTTTATGGGGCCAATATGGTCTGTCCTCCCTTTTTTACTGTTTACATACTTAAAGAATTTCTTGGGATTTTTTTTGCGCTCCTCCGCTATGTGTCTTTCATGTTCTATCTTAGCCATCCTAATTGCACCCTTACATTTCTTATTGCATTCTTTATAAATTCTGAATGCTGTGGATGATCCCTCAACCTTGTATTTTTTGAAGGCCTTCTCCTTTGCTTTTATATGCATTTTTACATTGGAGTTAAGCCATCCAGGATGTTTGTTCGCCCTTTTAAATTTATTACCCAATGGGATACATTGGCTAATGCCCTTATTTAATATGCTCTTAAAGCAAACCCATCTCTCCTCAGTATTCTTTGTTCCTAATATTTTATCCCAATTTATGCCTTTTAGCAAGGTTTGTAGTTTAGGGAAGTTGGCTCTTTTGAAATTCAGTGTCTTTGTGTTCCCTTCATGTCTCCTATTTGTGTGATTTATATTGAAACTAATTGACCTGTGATCGCTGTTACCTAAATTGCCCCGTATTTCCACATCTGTTATCAGGTCTGTATTGTTGGTAATCAGTAGATCTAGTAATGTTTTATTTCTAGTTGGTGCGTCTACCATCTGACCCATAAAATTGTCCTGCAAGACACTAAGGAACTGGCGAGCCTTAAATGAATGCGCGGTTCCCTCCGCCCAGTCTATGTCTGGATAATTAAAATCCCCCATTATGATAACACTTCCCATCCTTGCTGCTAATCCAATTTGTGATAGGAGATCCGTCTCCACTTCCTCCCTCAGGTTAGGGGGCCTATAGCATACTCCCAGTATTATTTTCCCCTTAGCTTCATCCCTTTGGAGCTCTACCCATAAAGATTCCACCTCCTCCCTAGCCCCCTCAGTGATGTCATCTCTCACATTCACTTGTACATTATTCTTGATATATAGGCATACCCCTCCCCCTTTTTTACCCTCTCTGTCCTTGCGGTATAGGGTATACCCTTGAATGTTTGCCAGCCAATCATGAGAGCTGTTGAACCAGGTCTCTGAAATTCCCACAAAATCCAAATCCTCCTTGTACAACAGTATCTCTAGTTCACCCATCTTGTCCGCCAGGCTCCTGGCATTGGTAAACATGCCACATAGTTTAGACCGGTCGCATATTGTCCTCGTATTGGGTGTTTCAAGATTGCAACTTGGACTTGCTACTATACTCACCTTGTGTTTTTGTGCTTTGGTTAACCTACCACTAATGCCCCCAATACTACCCTCTGGAATATCTTCCGCGCTGGCTATCACTGTCTCTGGACCCTCCCCCCCATCGCCTAGTTTAAAAACCCCTCTAACTTTTTGGCCATCTTCATTCCCAGCAGATCTGCACCCTCCTCATTTAGGTGCAGTCCGTCCCTTCTATAGTACCGGTTACCGACTGAGAAGTCGGCCCAGTCCTCCAGGAACCCAAACCCCTCCTTACTACACCAGCTCTTCAGCCACTTGTTTACTTCCCTAATCTCCCTCTGCCTCTCTGGTGTGGCTCGATGTACCGGTAGTATTCCTGAGAACACTACCTTGGAGGTCCTTTTCCTCAATTTAGCTCCTAAGTCCCTAAAATCGTTCTTTAGGACACTCCATCTGCCTCTGACTTTGTCATTGGTGCCAACGTGCACCATGACAGCCGGGTCTTCCCCAGCCCCTCCCAGTAATCTGTCCACAAGATCTGTGAAGTTATTGGAGGAATTCCGGACAGGAGCAGCGGGTTGGCCATTAGGACTATTAGGGGTGTAATGTGGAGGAGTAAAGTGAGATCCCCACAGGGTACAGAGTCCGAACAACAGCCAGTATCATCCATGGCCCTTAATGGTAGGGATAGTCAACACTGCCTGCTATTGCCAGGCCTCTGGGTTCACCACACCTGTTCACGGAGCTCAGGTTAAAGCAGAAGGCAGACTAGGGAAGGTAGAATTACATTTGGGGAGGTAGAATTACATTAAGACATATGACCTGGATGTCCAGGGATACTTTGTGAACTATGGTACTTATATGTTTCAGGAAACCATTCTATAGGACCCACTGGACTCTTAAAAACGGAGTCAGGCAGAAATGGTAAAGCCATAGGCATGCGTACAGGGTGTGCCAGTTGTGCCTGGGCACACCCTTATCACCCTGTGCTGGGCAAATTCCCCCTGCTGCTTGGCTGCTTAGACTCCTGATATCTCACCAATGGCTCCTAAAAAAATGTGTAAAAACAATAATAAATCAATATTGTGAAAAAATATTGTAAGAAATAATAACACTGTAAAAAAGTAATAATAAAAAAAATATAAAAAATAAACTACTGACACCGTGCCCTTCTCTACTGACACAAACATCTGCCCTACTGACACTGTTCTACTGCTATATATATATAGTTACATAGTAGGTGAGGTTGAAAAAAGACACAAGTCCATCAAGTCCAAATATATATATATATATATATATATATATATATATATATATATAAATAAATATATATATACACATGCACACACACGCATGTGCTTTGGGGTGCACACCCTAATGTAATAGGCTGCGCACACCTATGGGTAAAGCTTTACAATTCACACCTCATCTCTGATATTCAAACAAAAGTTCCAGAAGATTAATACATTTACTTTTAAAGATATAGAAGAACATTATCGGTTCAGTCTTAAAGTAATTAAAGATAAGAATATGAAACAAAGAAAGTAGGAAAGAGAAAGAAGAGAAAAAATAAGCAAAAAATAAAAACAAACATTCAGGTTTAATGCTGCTTCAACCCACACCATTTATGACACACATTTCACTTTATGTCAAAGAGCATTGAATCTGCATTCATAAAAACAAACGAACAATATATAACTGTCCTGAAAGATTATTATAAAGTGCCTTGAAAAATAATACATTGCAGCTGTTGCAGCAGCAACTTAGCAAAAAAATAATATAGAGGAATAAAAAAATAAAAATAGATAACTCCTCTCCCATATTAGTGATCAACAGGTGAACAGGATCACTGTCACTAAAAATTTACAAGTCGGGTACAAAACAATATTAAAAAGGAGAGAATAAAACAATGGTTAGGTTAGGCTACTTTCACACTGAGGCGCTTTACATTCGCTACAGTGCTAAAAATAGTGCCTGCATAGCGCCTGTAAAGAGCCTCTCCTGTCTCTCCAGTGTGAAGGCCCCGAGTGCTTTCACACTGGAGCGGTGCACTTGCAGGACGGTAAAAAAAGTCCTGCAAGCAGCATCTTTGAAATCAATGGGACAGCGCCGGTAAAACGCCACTGCAGGTTTCTAACCCTTTTTCGGCCACTAGCGGAGGTTAAAAGTGCTCCGCTAGCGGCTGAATAGTGCTGCTAAAACGACAGTAAAGTGCCACTAAAAATAGCGGCGCTTTACCGCCGACGCAGCCGACGCCTTCGAATTTAATCAAACCCGACTGCACTTTATTGCTCAAAATTTTTTAAAGGCTTTTTCCCAAAACAGCAAAAAGAAAAATATAGTTCTAGGGTCCTCTTTTAAATGTGCACAATACTCTACATCGGTCTCTTAATAGATACCCACATCAGGACAGCAACAGGGTGGAGTTTACCAAAGCTATGGCCCTAAGACGGTACCTGAATAAACTTTTCCCATTAAAAAACCTTAGTTTGAGATATTTGGATTAACCTCTTTCGATCTTGAGATAATCACCCAAATCGTCCACTCTGCTCCTCCTAAGACATCCTGATTACCAGCTCACTTGTTACCTCCTCCCATGCTCAACCTCAGGACCACTCCAGAACCTCTGGTACTCCCCTCCCCAATATGTCCAGCCAGCTCCTACCCTGTCCACCACTAGGTGATCCCTAAAAACTCTTTTATTCCGGGAAGCCTACCCCGCCTCCACCTAAAATGTTACCTAAGCCAGCTCCATATCAGATAATTCCCAGCAGCTATTATTTTTGTACCACCCTCCTCCCCTTAGATCATAAACCCCTTGAGTAGGGCCCTTCTATTCACACCCTGCACAAACCGTTGGTAAATCCTGTTGCCCAAACTACCCAACTACCCAACTTTTAACTCCTCCCCGAATCCCAACGGAAGTTTCAGTACAACCCGGTGTTCTTGCTATATCCATGCCAAGGGCATGGATATAGCACTTATCAGTACTAGTAATCTGCGGTTGTCCGGACTCAAACCATCAGAACAAGATGGACTCCAGGGTGTAACACAGTAGAGTCTGATAGGATATTACCCAGATTGACCGTGATATCTGCACAATGTTCCATCCCTGCCATTAGGAATGAGAACAGTGCAAGTTAGATTTTGACTATCCTAGAACGGAGTCATCCACCAATCTATTTCGACTCATAGGCAACCTGGATACTACCCCCACCTGCCTGTCCTTGCAAAGTGAAAATTGTCCCACTGAGAAAGAGTCAGTCACTTCTCCAAGGTCCTGGATGCTGGGCAGAGTAAGTTGGCCTTCCTAACCCCTTCCCTGATATATAGCACAAGACCTCCCAATGTGATCCAGAGTTTTTCCAGCTCCATAGTGTTTTAAGGTAGCCAGTGCCCCACCTACAGCTCCAAAGGCAGTCTCCATTAAGCCTCTCTTTATCCTAAGTATGTAAAATAGTCTGAATACCCGGATTGAAAACCACCTGCCAACAGGTACACCCAATTCTTTATAAAGGCTGCACCCCTTTTCTCTCCTTTATCAATTCGGTAATCATACAAGTCTATCCTTCACCCATACAAAATAAACTACCTACACTCTTCAGACAGGACTCACATGAATGACAGGAGCATAGTGCAACACTGGGGCATTGGTCTTCCTGGCATGCAGGACACAGACAACTAGTTAAGGTACACAAGGAGTCTAGGACAGGAAGGACACCTATGGGCATTAACTGAGGAGAATACAGCATGCCCACGCATATAACGAAAGTGAGGGCCCTTGGAACAGTCAAGAGCTGGTAACACCCCACACAATCTTCCTGCACAAATTTTCTCCAGACACGCCCAAAACCATACAATACGAGGTCAGACCTATACACTCTCAACTTGTATGCAATCAGGCAGGCCCTTGTATGCAATCAGGCAGGTACTAAAAGACAAAAACAGAACATTCCATAGCTCATTTCCCCAACCAGCCTGCCAACTTACCAAATTAACCTGTCCAACAGTCTGCGTTAAAAACAGGGGTTTAGTTACACGCATTTGCAAACGCATGCATAAGCTGCAAGGCCTCTTCACGGCACCCTGTGTATGCTTGCAGTCCTAACGCTACTGAGTTTATAAGCGTCTCCACAATGGAAGCACATGCATTAAATGGATAAATGAGTGGCGGGTGGGCCTGGAGGCAGCCCAATCCCCCTTAAAGGAACAAGAGCACACTGGACACCCAGCAAGAGCACAGTGGCAGCAAAGGTGTACAGTGTGTCCCCAGACCATATTTTACACCAGTAACAAACAAATGGCCCCTTTTAGCTTATGCATGCGTTTGCGTTTTACTGGTGTAAAATATGGTCTGGGGACACACTGTACACCTTTAACAAGGTCCTCAACAAGGGGAGGAGGGGCCAAATTACACTGAAAACACACATTTGCGAATTAGAGCACAATCCCCCACCACCTCCACCACTTCCACAGACACCACAGCCACCCCACCCACCACAGCAGCATGGCGGACCGTGGCAAATGCAGCCCCAACACGCCCGCTGGGCTGGGGATTTTCAACGCTACAATTTTTAATTTCCTTTTAGTTTAGTTTGAAAATTATGAATTGAGTTGTTCTTCTTTTTTTTGCTTTGTTCAGAGAATTAATTTTTTATTTAATTTAGTTTATCTGTGTAGAAGGAAGCGTTGAGAGCAATGGCCTGGGTTCGGTCTGGTCTGGCAAAAAATGCAGGCCATTGTAAGACCACAGCCTCAGGACATATATGTCATCTGCTGCTGCTCCCGATCTCTCAGTGTCCAGGACCGTATTGTGCTCCCTATTCAATAAAAAATATTTTTTATTAAAAAGACTTGGCTATGTGTGTTACTTAGAAAAAGGACAGTTTGTTTGTGAGTAGGCAGGTACATTTCAAAAATACAATGTCAAATTAACAAGGGACGCCAACATAGTTGTATCTTTGAGCTTAAAAACTATGAGATAATAATGGTGTTGTGGTAGCTTGACCCAAAAAAAAAAATATTATTCTGGAGATCACTAGAAAAAAAAATGAAATACGTTTGGCAGAACTCTGTCAACATCACCAGAAAGTTTTACAAGACTGACCGCTTCCAGCTCATCCTTGCTTCCGAGCATGTGTGTTTGTACTTTGGACTTTTGTCCGACGGACTTGTGTACACACACTCGTAAAATCCGACAACACACATTTGTTCGCGGAAAATTTTAAAACCAACATTTGTCGGCAGAAAATCCGACAACAATTGTCCGATGGAGCATACACATGGTCGAATTTACCGCCAACAGCCTGTCATTAAAAATTTCCCGTTGGAAAGTCCGATCGTGTGTACGAGGCTTTAGAGTGACAATTATCCCCTGCAGTCTTACTCAACTTTTCATTTAAAAAAACTAAGTGAAAATTGGAGATGCAGACTTCAGTTAGTTGGTTCTGCTAATCAGTGGAGCAAAGAGACTCGTTCACACCAGAGCTTCATACATGTCGGATCAGAACATACAACACGCACTAGGTAGTCCAAAACACAGCCGAATGGACTGACAAATAGAAGCACCAACTAGATAATGGTGATGAAAACCTAAAACATTCACGTGTGAAACCCGACAAATCAGGAAAAAGAAAAACAATTTTGCATAAAGTTGTCTATGGAGGCTGTGATTTCCTTTTGTTCTGAAAGCCATGAAACCCAATTATCGAACCTGAGGGATAAAACACCAATAAAATGTAGTAATAAACATTTTCACCTAGAAACAAAATAAACCAATAGTTATATACCTGTAACAAGACAATAGCATATGAAACACAAATATGCATTCCATTCCATTCCATAAAGAAAGTCTTTCTTATTTGTTTTGGAACAGTGCACTTTTTAAAATACCAAAAATTACTACCACATGGATTTTTGTTTTATGGTATACCATTAATCCCCCCCCCCCCCCACCAAAAAATGTATTCACCATGGTGAAAAAAAAATTAGCAACTCGTAAACCTTTTAGCGGTACCATTTATCTACAAATCATAATACCTCACCACAAGGAACCTCTCGCAAAACTGTATCTCTGGAAAACAAACACATTTTAATAAATACACATTTCAACTCACTATTACAGATAATTATCTTATCAGGTAATTTGCATGTCAATAAGGTTCACTTTACACTCTCACCGACCTGGTCAGAAAGAAGTGGGGGGGTCATTTGGGTGGGTTCTCAGCAGTTGAGACAACAGACCTTAGAGTTAGACGACACAACATATATTCCATATTCTGTACACACACTCACACAATTAGCTAGATTAAAGACAAACTCTAGACATCACACATATCATCATGTTTTCTATAATAACCGGTACTTCTTCTTAAACCCATAACATCTGTTTTTCAAGGTTGAAATTCTTTCAGAGATCCATCCCATTTCATTGGCCCATTCTCAGCCTGTATGGATGCATTCTCAGGATTTTGGAATGAGACCCCTGATCTAGGCGGTTCATACTTCGTACACCTAGGCCACTTTGCAAAGTGCACTGAGTATACTTCATAATCACGTCTTGTGGTCCTATATGAATTATGTTTACCGACTTTTTCACTGGAACTGGACAGACAGAATCTCGCGATGTGACCAAATACCCCACATAAGCGACATTTTATCTTATCTAAAGGGGTACAACATCTCTTAATGACAAGGTTTGTTTTAGACAACTGAGATAGTGGGATGGCTTTTTCTGGATTAGTAGTTTTTACCTATGGCTTACAAAATAGAGGGGCAAGGTTTAAAGAGCTCTGTAGAAAACACATATACGAGAGCACCCGAGGCTGCACAACCCAAAGAGCTCTTACCTTCCAGGGATTTATTCTTGTTGGTACATATCTTAGGTGTGAGTTCAGACCTACCAAAATCAGTTGCTCTGTTATCTCCTCTATCTGAAAACTGAGCAAACGGCTCCTGGCAGCTGACAGATAATGGTTTCACTACACTTTCTGCATCCTTCAGTCTTTTTCCCAACTGATGAACGTTCTCCTGTAATCTTTAGTTTTCTAGTACTAATTGCTGGTGGATAGCCTCATAAATTGACATGGAAGCTTCAAAATTACTGATGTTACCTATGGTTATTTCTAGCGCTTCTTTTAAGGATGTGTTTTGCACTTTCAAATGTTCATACTGGTCGCAAAGATTAGCAGCGTTTTTTGCATAGATGATCAAATGCCGCACGAAAATTTTTTTTTTATCGCTGTAATTACCTTTATATTGTACTTTATTGTGGCACTTCCTGTCTCTCCTCCCATGGGAGTAGGCGTGTCTCCTGGGAGCTTAGTGTCAGGCTTCCCAAGATTCAGTGCAGGAAACATTGATCATGCGTGTGAACAAGCTGTGAATGAACCGCATTCACCGCATCCAGGAAATCAATGCTTGTGGGCTTCACATGCCCACAAGCAAGATGGAAACAGCCAGCATCACATTTTTTAAGTTATTCTTCAGTACGAAAACAGACAGAGGCAGAAATATTACACCCAAACTGTGAGTATTATTTTGGGGTTAGCAAAGTGTCTCAATGACCTAAAAAAAAAAAAAAAAAAAAAAGATTGGTCGTCGGACTCCCGATTTAACCACTTGCTTACTGGGCACTTAAACCCCCCTCCTGTCCAGACCAATTTTCAGCTTTTAGCGCTGTCACAATTTGAATGAGAATTGCGCGGTCATACAACACTGTACTCAAATGAAATTTTTATCATTTTTTTTCTCACAAATAGAGCTTTCTTTTGGTGGTATTTGATCACCTCTGTGGTTTTTAGTTTTTGTTAAAAAAAATTGAAAAAGACCGAATTTAAAAAAAAAAAAATTATATTTTTTAAATATTTTGTTATAAAATTTTGCAAACAGGTAATTTTTCTCCTTCATTGATGTACACTGATGAGACGGCACTGATGGGCACCGATAGGTGGCAGTGATGGGCACTGATGGGTGGCAGTGATGGGCACTGATTGCTTACACTGATGGCAGCACTGCTAGGTGGCACTGATTGACACCACTGGTGGGCATTGATAGGTGGCACTTGTGGGCACTGTGGGCACTGGCAGGTGGCAATGGCAGGTGGCACTGACTGTCACAGATGAGGCACATGTGCCTCCTTCCTCTTCGGGACCGATGTCCCTTTAACATAAGCCGATGATCGGCTGTTTTTTTCTCCTGACGCTGACCGCGCCAGGAGAAAAAAAAACGATTACCGAGCTTTTGTTTACATCATGTGATCAGCTGTCATTGGCTGACAGCTGATCACATGGTAAGGGGCCGGGATCGGTCCCTTACTCAGATCTGTGATCATCCGAGTCTCTGTGACTCAGTGATCACAGCGCCCGCACCGCGCACCCTGGCGAGGACGATCACATGACGGCCTCCCGGAAATTGAGGTCCGTGCTGTGGCCATGATTCGGCTATGGCCCGGACCTCAAGTGGTTAATGCCAGTATGGCCATTTCCTCTCCATGTCCTGCTGCTCTGCCTTTCTCTTCCTGTACCTCCCAATCCCCCTGTACTTCACATTTTACTATTGTATCAGACTTGTGTTGTGGCTCTACCTTCTTCTTGGCCACTGAAAGTTGACAGTTCATGTCAGCCCCTGAGCACTTTGCTGACAAGGACTGGGCAACTGCATAAGGCCCAAATCCTGACAATTGCTCCTTGTCTCCCTGATCATACCAATTTTGTTTCTTTGTTTGGAATGATTTCTCCTTAATCCCATAGTAAAAACATTAATTTCCTCCGTTTTATTCACTGACTCAAGCATCCATATACTCCAAGTATCTTTTTCATATGGCCGTGTCATTTTTTTTTGGTGAGCACGGTACAGATCTTCCCATACTTTAAGTTTAAATTTACCTTTTTTAGAAAACCTCTTCCCCGTCCAACAATCCCAATCACGAATATATTTTACCACCCAGGGCCCATACTTATCTATCGTCTCTTCCCTTGGGGTCAGTTGGTAGAGTTCACCCCACTCAGACCCCCTCTTTGAAGCGATTGTATTACCCATCCATACGAACGCTTGGACCCTGACCTGATTTCCCAACCTTTTATAGGTTGCTCCTCAAGAGGTAGCGACCCCCTGGACCGTAATTGGGTTGACAGGTACCGCCCCTGTCACCGTTGCTGCTTTTCACTACTTGTCAGAACAATATTTTCCCTGATGATAGTCCTTCAAGTCAGCCTGCAGATTTTCCCGAACTCTTTAGTTCAACCTCCCCCATGGACTTTTCCAAAGTATTCTAAAAAATGGCTTAAAGTAGGGCTATTACTTTTGTTATCTCAAGAATGATTACAGCAAACTTGGATAATCATGAAAATATATGCATGCTTGGAGTATAGAAGGCAGTCAACTGAGGCACACTTATTTGCAATATGATTTGTATCAGTTACAGTACAGCCAGTGTTCCCAGGTCTAATTACAACGCTTAAAATCCCCAGTTAGTAATTGCAAAGAAGAAAGATTCATACCCAAGATCATTCAGTGTGATTTAGTCCTAGTTTCCACTAGTGCAATTTGCCATGCGACTTTGGACATAGAGTCGCATTACAAGTCACAGCCCATTGACTTCAATAGCACCCGTTCCAATCTATGCGACTCAAAGCTGCAGCGACTCTGAAAAGGTACCTGCACCACTCTGATGCAACTCCGGATGCAACTCCGACCCAGAGTGTAGATTTGGATCAAAGTCGCACTCAAAGCCACACCACAGTCGCACTAAAGTCGCACCTCAGTCACACTCTCAATCGTCCTTGGAGTTGTACAAGTGGAAACGTAGCCCTATGCCCACAGGTGCGTTTCAATCACAAAGATTGGCCCAATCTCATTCAAAGGGTTAACTGAAATTGCTTTTTGGCAGAGAGGCACATATCCTTTTCCACTGCTTCCAAGATTCCAAATGGAACCCTTATCATTCGCACTTACAATTTCATTTTATATATACACATTATTCAAAATCAGTCTCATCAAAGTATTAGTATAGACCAAAGGTAAAAAGGAAAGTTCTGAGAAGTTTGTTTGTCTGGGTATTCAGATGGGAGACAGGTGAAAACAAAAGACATAAAAAAACGCTTAGCGTTTCTGGAAGACCAGCTCTGTCTTCCATACAAGAAATTCACCCAAACATTAAACTTCCTCACACGGGGCACCATCTGTAATGGCAATGTTTGTACCTCACTTAAATGATTAATGATACATAAAATAAGTGATTAACCACATGCCGACCAGCCGCCGCAGTTGTACTGCAGCAGAATGGCACGGCGGGGCGAAATGATGTTATGTAATGTCGCTTCGCCCTGTGGCCACTAGGGGGCGCGTGCGCGCCCCCCGCTCTCTCCCCGAGCCGATGCGCGTGACCGGCGATCCCAATGACCGCCAGGCCTAAACTGAGGAAAATAAATGTTTTTTTATATATTTTTTGGGGGTATTTATTATAGCAAAAAGTTTAAAATATTGCGTTTTTTTCAAAATTTGCGTTCTTTTTTTGTTTATAGTGCAAAATATAAAAACCGCAGAGGTGATCAAATACCACCAAAAGAAAGCTCTATTTGTGGAAAAAAAAAAGGACATCAATTTTGTTTGGGAGCCACATCGCAAGACCGCGCAATTGTCAGTTAAAGCGACGCAGTGGCGAATCGCAAAAAGTGCTCTGATCTTTTTGTCAGCCAAATGGTCCGGGGCTGAAGCGGTTAAAACCTTTTGTCTATATAAGAATCAACCAATGGGGTTGCAGATATAACCAATAAAAATCAGTAACGAATGATAACTTGCAAAAAGGATCACAATCTAATTTACCGTATTTTTCGCTCCATAAGATGCACCTGACCATAAGACGCACCTAGGTTTTAGAGGAGGAAAACAAGAAAAAAAAATATTCTGAACCAAATGGTGCACTAAAATATTTAATACTATACTACTACTATAGGTGGGTGGTGGATACACAGCAATACCCCCCCCCCCCCCCCATCAAATCAGCTCAGCTACACTATACCTGGGTGGTGGTGGTGGACACAGCAACCCCCCCCCCTCCCAGATCAGCTCAGGGTGGCAGGGCAGACAAAACAACCCTTCAGCCTCTTCTATCACAACAACTCAGGTGACTGGGCAGTGGATACCATGCCAGCCCACACCTCCCACCCCTTTACCACCAGCTCACCTCAGGCAGCGGAGGACACTGCCATTACAATGCACAATACTGGCTGGCTCTCAGATGCACCAGGGCAGCAGCTAGGAAGGAGGACTGGGGACATAGTTTGCAGCTGCTGGTGGAAGGAGCAGAAGGTGAGACTGGACCAGACCATGGCACCGGGGGTGTTCCGGATGAAAAAAAAAACAGCCAGGGCTCTCGCCGCTTTCGGGATGGTGTCACCTCTGGTGGGTGTCACCCAACCTGAGTGCAGAAAACACCCACATAGCGACGCAACTGACATCTTCCCCCATGTATTGGCACCCGGGGCGGGCCACCTACCCCCCCACTCCCCCTTGGTATGACCCTGCCAGGATGAGCCTCATATCCTGTCCTCTCTCCTTCACAGAGAAGCTGAGCGTCGGTATTCTAATGTGGCGGAGGCGACGGGAGGCGGTACCTGGTCAGTATTCGCTCCATAAGAAGCAGGGACATTTTAGCCCATTTTTTGGGGGGGGGGGTGGGAGGGAAAGTGCATCTTATGGTGCGAAAAATACGGTATTTAAACTTACTATTGTACAGAAAAGAAACTTGTATTTATCCAATATTACCAAATATAACGTAGAAGATACAACCTTAAAACAAAGATGTTACCAATGATACAAAGTAATGGACCTACAAATGCTATCAATGTATTAAGACAAATCATAGGGCAGGAAAAGTTACAGAAAAGAAAAGAGAAATAAAATAATACAGTAATGAAAATAGGATACACAGATCTTACGTAACCATGCTTTGTCTTCCATGAGGCTAAAAGAGAGGCCGCATCCATGGGCGCTTTGATTTTTATGTTCCCTCTCTACCCATCCCTACCAAACACACCCCTGGACTACTCATTGGTTCAGAAGTGGCATTGAATCCTGATTGGCTGAAATTCAATCCTAGTTGGCCATCATGCATCTCACTTAAGCATTATGCCGCGTACACACGGTCGGACTTTTCGTCTACAAAAGTCCAACGGACGCTGACGGACTAAAGCTGGCTGGTAATCCGATCGTGTGTGGGCTTCTCCGGACTTTCAACGTACTTTTTTAGCCTCAAATCCGACGGACTTTAGATTTGAAACATGCTTCAAATCTTTACGTCGTAACTACGACGGACCCCGAAGTCCGCTCGTCTGTATGCTAGTCCGACGGACAAAAAAACGACGCATGCTCATAAGCAAAAACTAAACGGAAGCACTCGGTCTAGTAAAACTAGTGTTCGTATTGTAGGTAGCACATTCATCACGCTGCAAAATCTGTGATCGTTGAATGCAGCGCATTTTATTTCTTCTTTACGAAGGCTCTAAAGAACGAAGGTGTTTTGCTGTTCATAATCAGAGTTCTCCCAAACTGATTTCTGGATTCTTTTTCTCTTTGATCTCATGAATGATATAGTATGCATTTTAAAAACAATGTTTCCATACTAATAATACTTTTTCCCCTTTTTTTTTTTTTTTTTTAGGTTTGTAAAGTTACCACAAAGAACCCATTATTCTATTTTTTTTTTTATAGTGATTATTTTTTAGTTTTTAGATAAAGTTAACCCAAAGCACCGTTTTTGGTTATGTAAATTTTTTTATTTTCAAGACTTACCACTTGAACATTATTAACATTAGTAATGTATTTTTGGTGTGTTTTTTCCAAACTCAATGAGATTGTTGTCCCTTGTTAATTTAACATTGTGTGTAAAATCAATGATTTAAAAGAAAACACATAAAGTCTTTTGCTAAACTCAAAAAAGATCCATTTATTCATGGTCAAAATAAAATAAAGAGGAAGTCAACGCTGGAAAAAGTCGGTGTACAAGAAAATTGGGATCTTGCGGAGTCCATATAAGAGGGAGCACAATCTGGTCCAAGAATCCCAGAGATCAACAGCACCAGCAGATGATCTAGATGTCCCCAGACTGTGGTCCTACAACAGCCTGCGTCTTCTGTCAGACCAGACTGAACCCAGGTCATCACTTTCTTCTCTTCCCTGCAGCCTTTCCTCCACGCTGCCCTGCAGCCTTCCCTGTAGCCTTCTTTAGAGGCTGTGGCTCTGGTGTTTCAGTTGTGGCAGGAGGAGGAGGAGGAGGAGGAGGAGGAGGGGGGCTGCCTCATGTAGTTGGGTGTTTTGTGTTAGCGTGCCCTGCAGCCCCTTATGGATTGTTTCCCCAAATAGGCGCTCACAAATGAGGCGCTGCTCCCAATCCATCTGAAGAAGCCTGCTGGCTAAGTAGCAGCCATAGGATTCTTCCGCTTCGGGGGGGCTCCTTAAAAAACGGGTGGCCTCTTGCATGAGGCGCAGGGATGCGTCCTGTGTGACCATCCCCTTCCTGGCCCTTTTTTTGGGAAGGTGGAGGGGAGGCACTTGGGATTCGGTCAGGCTCCTACTGGGCCCAGCCACCTCACTTGGCCCAGCCACCTCACTTGGCCCAGCCACCTCACTGGGAGCAGCCACCTCCTGCCTGACACTGGGCCCAGCCTCCTCCAGGATGATGGTGAATCCGGCCTCCTCCAGGCTGTCCATGGGCCCGGTCTCCTCCTGCCTGCCACTTTCCCCACATTCCTCCTGGATGGACTCATCCTGTGTATAAAAAAAGGACAATAGTTTTAGTATATTTTTTTGGGTTCATCAATGACACACAGTTTGCTTCTCATGAATAGCAAATTCAATGTGAATACATCTCTTTAATAAAAGAGTCTAATCAGACACCCTAATTATTTCAAGCAGGTGCCAAACATATTTAGCCACTACTGTCAATTGATATGTATACACAATTTTGAGTGCAAAATTATTTTAGACAATTATAACATCCAGTTAACATCATTAATATTAGTACAGTAAATATTTGTTAAAATAATTTACCTGACTCCAGATGGTCATATCTGGTTCATCCAGGATGGAAGACCCAGCTTGCTCCTCATCAGCCTCTGCTGGGGTGGAGGGAAGGGTGGAGGGAAGGGTAGTGGGAAGGGTGGAGGGAAGGGTTGAAAGTGATGGCCTGGCTTCATTCTGGTCATCAAGAAAACGGAGTTGATTGTAGTACCACAGCCTGGGTACATAAACATCATCTGCTGATGCTCCTGATCTCCTTGATTCCTGGATCTTCTTATGCTCCGTCTTATACATGTTCCTGAAGACCCCAATTTTCTTGAGCAATGTCTCCATTGTTGCTTCCGGGATGGTCGCCTGGACAAAGGACAGAAGTCTCTCCAGCGTTGACTTCCTCACATGCTTTGCATAATACTGAGGGTGTTTCACCTCCCACAAATTCCTCATCTCTCGATATTTAGAAATAAAAGCTGTAAGGAACTCTGGATCCTTAAATAGGGGATTCATTATATCTAGAAAAGATGAAGTCACAAGACAAAAAACACTTTTATTATAGGTTTCTGCTAACCCCTCATCATCTTCTCCCTATGTAGGCCTCATCAATCTATCAAGCCATATAGGCCGCTTGCTACAAAGTCATGACCATAAAACCCAAAAAAAAATATATCTAAAATTACCTTCGTTTTGTAACGTCCTGGTCCACTATCACCTACGCACAGAACGTACGTACGACACGTGCGCAAGGGCCCTCTTTACACACTACGCATGTGTGAAACTCCGCCTGCGTCGCCCGCCCCTGACGTTCGAAATTAACTCATGTTCTCCGCCCCCTAATTCGACGCACAGAACGTACGTACGACACGTGCGCAAGGCCCCTCTTTATACACTACGCATGTGTGAAACTCCGCCTGCGTCGCCCGCCCCTGACGTTCGATTTTAACTCATGTTCTCCGCCCATTTTTTGTTACGGCGCGTAGTGGAGTTAAAGAATGGCGGAGACACCTGACATGTTGACGACCTCAGGTAGTGGAGACAGCCCGGAGGCTGGAACGTCAACAAAATCTGTGAGGCCTAGATTTAAGGCCTCTAATATGAGTTTTAAAGAGATGGTGGAGATGGTGGCCATTCTTCACAAAGACGACTATGATGGGAAGTATGGGCCGTACGCACGGCCAAATTTGCACAAGGCCAAAATAATGGCGAAGGTCGTGGACACTTTGCAGGCATCTTATGGGGTCCAGCGCTCCAGAGATCAACTTCGAAAAAGATGGTCTGACCTGAAACTCAGGGAGCCGGATCAATACAGACGTATCCGGAAAGTTCTTAAAAAAAGTAAGTACTTGTCGTGTTTTTCTCTTGTGTTTATTACCTTGTATACTGCTCCATGTGCTTTTCCTTCCTATACGATTTTTTGTTCATCGTTTTAAACGATCTTTTAATAAACCTCGTTACATATCTATAGATAGATCTATCTATCTATATATATATATATATATATATTATAGATATAGATATATAGATATAGATAGATATAGATATATAGATATATATAGATATAGATATATATAGATATAGATATATATAGATAAAGATATATATATAGATATAGATATATATATATAGATATATAGAGATATATATAGAGATATATATAGAGAGATATATAGAGAGAGATATATAGAGAGAGATATATAGAGAGAGAGAGAGAGAGAGAGAGAGAGAGAGAGAGAGAAATATATAGAGAGAGAGAAATATAGAGATAGGTAGATAGATAGATATAGAAATGTAAAACATTCTTTTTGAATATTTTAAGTTATCTTTTTTTTTTTCTTTACATTTAGTTAGATATTTATAGATTTTGTTCCAGATATAGAGAGAGAGAGAGAGAGAGAGATCAAAAGATTATTAACTATATTTTGAGATATTGATATCTAGATATCTATCTATCCGATATGTCTTTATAATTTTAAATATTGAGGTAAAATAGGAACTCTACACAAACCACTTCACTACAAATGTTGGAAAATTACTATGTACTAAAATATCTGTGTGCTAAGTAGATTAATAATTTTTTGTTTCACATAGGGGAAAAATCACTCAGCCAACAAGAAGACAGTCCACCCCAAGCCAAACATGATTGGGAAATCAGCCCAAGCCCCACTGAGGATGTGGAGGAAGGAGAGGTGGGCGACATGGGCACCCCACCAGGTGAGTGTCTGACACACCAGCTTACGGTAATCTATGCATGGCTGCCTTTTGTTTAATGTAATTTTTCTACTCTATTTTAGGGGATCTTGTTGTGCTTGATTCAAGCAACAGCGCCACCCCCGAGGATGTGGAGGAATTATGCTACATGGGCACCCCACCAGGTCAGTGTCTGAGACAACAGCTTTATTATGGTAAGGTAAACTATGTATGTGTGCATATTTCTAAAGACATTTTTTGGTTTCATTCCATTTTAGGTACAAGAAGTGACTATTTCACCTCAGAAAGTGCCCAACGGCTAATTGGTCAAATAATGGCCTGGAATAAGGACATCGATGAAATGCGTAATCGGCTGGATCGTATGCAGCAGGAAATGAAGGACATGATTGATGTTTTGGGTCGAATCTAAATGCCCTTTTTGAAACCCCAAAACATCAATCATGTCCTTCATTTCCTGTTTTGCTGACCCCATTCTGGGCCTTCTCTTTATTTTTTTGGCTGAACATAAATGGCTGTTTAACCTAATTTAAAAAAGGAGGGCTGTTTCTCGAAAATACATAAAAAATCCACAAAAAAATAAAACTTGATTTTCTCAAAAACCCAAAAAAAAAAATAAAAATTGATTTTAAAAAACCAAAAAAAAAAACAAAACTTGATTTTAAAAAAAAAAAAACATAAAAAAACTTGATTTTAAAAAACGAAAAAAAAAACAAAACTTGATTTTCAAAAAACCAAAAAAAAAAAATAAAACTTGATTTTCAAAAAACCAAAAAAAATAAAAAACTTGATTTTAAAAAACCAAAAAACCAAAAAAAAATAAAAAACTTGATTTTCAAAAAACCAAAAAAAAAACAAAACGATTTTAAAAAAACCCAAAAAAAAAAATAAAACTTGATTTTAAAAAACCAAAAAAAAAAACAAAACTTGATTTAAAAAAAAAAAAAAAAAAAACAAAACTTGATTTTCAAAAAACCAAAAAAAAAAAATAAAACTTGATTTTCAAAAAAACAAAAAAAATAAAAAACTTGATTTTCAAAAAACCAAAAAAAATAAAAAACTTGATTTTCAAAAAACAAAAAAAATAAAAAAACTTGATTTTCAAAAAAACAAAACAAGTAAAAAACTTGATTTTAAAAAACCAAAAAACCAAAAAAAATAAAAAACTTGATTTTCAAAAAACCAAAAACAAAACAAAACTTGATTTTCAAAAAACAAAAAAAATAAAAAAACTTGATTTTCAAAAAAACAAAACAAGTAAAAAACTTGATTTTAAAAAACCAAAAAACCAAAAAAAATAAAAAACTTGATTTTCAAAAAACCAAAAACAAAACAAAACTTGATTTTAAAAAAACAAAACAAGTAAAAAACTTGATTTTAAAAAAACAAAAAAACAAAAAAAATAAAAAAAAAAGCCTGTTTGCGAAAATCAAAAAGCCAAAAATATTTTTTGTGGATTAGGTAGAAATATTTAAATATAATTATATTTTTCTACATTATTAAGATATCATTATATTTTTGTCTATGAACATTTTATACTAAATGCAGAACTGAATGCATAACAACCATTAATAAAAACATCTCCTTATAGGAATTAAATAAATGTGTGGTTTGTTATTTCAATGCTCAGTATCAGTTTGGTTATAATTGTCATAAAGTTGTTTACAGTGGCAATGGAGCTTATTTAGACATTTAAAATGAAAATACAGTTGGCACTACAACTGCTCGACCATAACCTAGGAGAAAGCCCAAAAGAAAGGCAAGCAATAAATATAATTCAAGATTTCATCAATATTTTTTTTATTGTAAAAAATTAAATATCCTGGCCCATTGCAATGGCCCCCCTACCCATAAAATAATTAACATATTGCTGTCTAACTTGACGGGCACTTTGGGGGGCCAAGCCAGTACGGACAGTATCCAGGTTGGCATCTATAATAAGTCCGGCCTCAGGCCCAACTGTGCCTATATAATTCTGAGAATGTTTGTTTAAAAAGTTGTGCAGAATGCAGCACGATAAAATTATAAAATTAAGTTTGTATTCCGCCAAATTAATGGCTGTTTGAAACAGGCGGAACCGGCTGGCCAGAATTCCAAACGCATTCTCAACCACTCTTCTAGCTCTGGCCAGCCGGAAATTAAAAACCCTCCTCTCCGGGGTGAGGGTTCTTTGGGGGAATGGCCTCATGAGGTGCTTGCTGAGAGCGAAGGCTTCATCGGCAATGAAGACAAAGGGGAGTCCTTCCACATTATCCGCATCAGGTGGCAACCCCAGGCCACCACTCTGGAGACGCTGGCAGAACTCCGTCTGGGCAAATACTCCTCCATCCGACATCCGGCCATTCTTCCCCACGTCCACATATAAAAAATCATAGTGTGCCGACACCACCGCCATTAAAACAATACTGTGGAACCCTTTATAATTGAAATAGTATGACCCCGAATGGGGTGGTGGCACAATGTGGACATGTTTCCCATCTATAGCCCCTCCACAATTGGGAAAGTCCCAACGGCTGGCAAAATGGGATGCCACAGTCTGCCATTCCTGTGGCGTTGAAGGAAACTGGGGAATCAAACAAGAAAACCAAAATCAATTAATTTGGAAGCTAACATTGCAAGAAAATTAGACAATTAAAAACATTATTCCCCAGCATCAGTATAACATTCAATAATTTAATTCTTCTGGAATAACTAATATGGAAAGGCACACTTATCAGATTGCTCACCCCCTCTGATGGAACATTGATTACATTTTAGGGGGTTGTGAAATCCCTAAAAAAGATTACTTTTAGGACACGCAGGAATTTAGGGACCAGACATGTGCAGGATGAAAAAATTCGTTTAGTTTAGTTTCGTTTCGATTCGTTATTTAACTAAATTCGTTTAGTTAAATTCGTTGCATTCATTACATTCGTTTTCGGAATTTGTTTCGTTTCGTATTCGAATTCGAAAAAATTCGACCGCATTCGAAAAAATTCGACCGTATTCGAAAAAAAACTATCAAATTCGAAAAAATTCTAACAAATTCGAAAAAAACTATCAAATTCGAAAAAATTCTACCACATTCGAAAAAAACTGTCAAATTCGAAAAAATTCTACCACATTCGAAAAAACTGTCAAATTCGAAAAAATTCTACCACATTCAAAAAAAACTATCAAATTCAAAAAAAATTTTACTACATTCGAAAAAAATATCAAATTCGAAAAAATTCTACCACATTCGAAAAAAAACTGTCAAATTCGAAAAATTTCTACCACATTCGAAAAAAACTATAAAATTCGAAAAAATTCTAACACATTTGAAAAAACTATCAAATTCGAAAAAATTCTACCACATTCGAAAAAAACTGTCAAATTCGAAAAAATTCTACCACATTCGAAAAAAATATCAAATTCGAAAATATTCTACCACATTCGAAAAAAAACTGTCAAATTCGAAAAATTTCTACCACATTCGAAAAAAACTATAAAATTCGAAAAAATTCTAACACATTCGAAAAAACTATCAAATTCGAAAAAATTCTACCACATTCGAAAAAAACTGTCAAATTCGAAAAAATTCTACCACATTCGAAAAAAACTGTCAAATTCGAAAAAATTCTACCACATTCGAAAAAAACTGTCAAATTCGAAAAAATTCTACCACATTCAAAAAAAACTATCAAATTCAAAAAAAATTTTACTACATTCGAAAAAAATATCAAATTCGAAAAAATTCTACCACATTTAAAAAAAACTGTCAAATTTGAACAATTTCTACCACATTCGAAAAAAACTATAAAATTTGAAAAAATTCTACCGCATTTGAAAAAAACAATAACTGAATTTGAAAAAGTAAACTATATATATGGTTTTATATATATATATATATATATATTCTGTAATAGTCTTTTAAATTCGAATTCATTCTATACGAAATTCGAATTTCGGTACATGGTTTCTGAAGTTTGAATTTCGTATAGAATGAATTTGAATTGAAAAGACTATTATAAAATATAAAATAATAGAAAAGAAAAGCATAAAAAAACAATAGAAGAGAATAATAAAAAAAAAAATATATATATATATATATATATATATATATATATATATATATATATATATATAATTTTTTTTTTTTTTTTATTATTCTCTTCTATTGTTTTTTTATGCTTTTCTTTTCTATTATTTTATATTTTATAATAGTCTTTTCAATTCAAATTCATTCTATACGAAATTCAAACTTCAGAAGCCATGTACCGAAATTCGAATTTCGTATAGAATGAATTTGAATTTGAATTGAAAAGACTATTATAAAATATAAAATAATAGAAAAGAAAAGCATAAAAAAACAATAGAAGAGAATAATTAAAAAAAAAAAAATATATATATATATATATATATATATTTATATATATATATTCTATTGCTTTATTATTTTATATTCTATCTTATTGTTTTTTTTTAGAAAAACGTTTTCTATTTTTTTCGAATTCGAGTATGTTTTCGAATTCGATTCGAATATGTTTTCGAATATGTTTTCGAATTCGATTCGAATATGTTTTCGAATTCGATTCGAATATGTTTTCGAATATGTTTTCGAATTCGATTCGAATATGTTTTCGAATTCGATTCGAATATGTTTTCGAATTCGTTCGTTTTTTTTTTTCGGATTCGTTTAAATTCTTTACTTTTGTAATTCGGAAATTCGGATGCATCCGAATTTCCGAATAATGAAAAATTCGTCCGAATTTCGATTCGGAACGAAACGAAATGCACATGCCTATTAGGGACTAAAAAGGCTACAAGACTGCAGTTGTCGCACTCTGCAGGTGCAGTTGCTAACCAGCTTACAGTAAATGAGGTAATGTAAAAAGGCATTCATGTTGCAAGGAGTACACAATCACATGCAAGGGCAATTAATGAAAACACTTTGAGGGTTGCATATGATTTGATGATGGAAATCAGCAGAGCTTCTGCTCATTTACTAAAGCACTGGAACAAATGCACTTGTAGAGTGCACATGCATTTTGCAAAGTGCAACATATATTTGCTTTAGACAAATCAACACCACAGAACATTCAAGCTATTTTTTACGAGGGTGGGGGGGGGGGTTTGTGAAATCTAGATAATTGCTAATTAGCAGCACACTATTTGGAGTGAGTTTAGGTGGGGGGGGGGGTTGTGAAATCTAGATAATTGCTAATTAGCAGCACACTATTTGGAGTGAGTTTAGGTGGGGGGGGGGTTGGGAAATCTAGATAATTGCTAATTAGCAGCACACTATTTGGAGTGAGTTTAGGTGGGGGGGGGGGGTTGGGAAATCTAGATAATTGCTAATTAGCAGCACACTATTTGGAGTGAGTTTAGGTGGGGGGGGGGGGGTTGGGAAATCTAGATAATTGCTAATTAGCAGCACACTATTTGGAGTGAGTTTAGGTGGGGGGGGGTTGGGAAATCTAGATAATTGCTAATTAGCAGCACACTATTTGGAGTGAGTTTAGGTGGGGGGGGGTTGGGAAATCTAGATAATTGCTAATTAGCAGCACACTATTTGGAGTGAGTTTAGGTGGGGGGGGGGTTGGGAAATCTAGATAATTGCTAATTAGCAGCACACTATTTGGAGTGAGTTTAGGTGGGGGGGGGTTGGGAAATCTAGATAATTGCTAATTAGCAGCACACTATTTGGAGTGTGTTTAGGTGGGGGGGGGGTTGGGTAATCTAGATAATTGCTAATTAGCAGCACACTATTTGGAGTGAGTTTAGGTGGGGGGGGGGTTGGGAAATCTAGATAATTGCTAATTAGCAGCACACTATTTGGAGTGAGTTTAGGTGGGGGGGGGTTGGGAAATCTAGATAATTGCTAATTAGCAGCACACTATTTGGAGTGAGTTTAGGTGGGGGGGGGGTTGGGAAATCTAGATAATTGCTAATTAGCAGCACACTATTTGGAGTGAGTTTAGGTGGGGGGGGGGTTGGGAAATCTAGCTAATTGCTAATTATAAGCACACTAAATACACTCAAACAAAATACATTCAAAATGAGTAGACTAGGTGGATATGTTCCCATCACTTCATGCTGGGGAGGTTATTGAAGGAAAATATACATGCATGACAAAAAATAACAGGAAAAAAATCCAGCATGTGTGAGGATAAAAAGGGGACATTCACACTATATTGCAATGATGGTAAGTAGTGTTTGAAGCAAGAAATACATTACATTATCAAAGATTACATAAAAGAACATGTGATGCTAATAAAAGAAAAATATCTTACCTTAATATAGTCCTTCTGCAGGACCTGGATGATGGCAGAACAGGTCTCTGGGATAATGATCCCCAGAGCCTGGGGGGAGATGCCTGTCGAGAACTTAAGGTCCTGCAGACTTCTCCCTGTGGCCAAATACCACAAGGTAGCGATCAGCCTCTGCTCCGGAGTGATGGCTTGCCTCATGCAGGTATCCTGCCTGCTGATATAGGGGGTCAGCAAAGCCAACAAACGGTCAAAAACGGGGTCCGTCATCCGGAGAAAGTTCCTGAAATCCTCAGGATTATTCTCACGGATCTCACGGAGCAAAGGCATGTGACAGAACTGGTCACGCTGAAGCAACCAATTCTTGGTCCATGAACTCCTCCCCACCCTGTTCATGGACTGGTCTTGGGCTGAAGAATAAACTACAGCACCAAACACATACAATGCACAAGCTCTACGACGAGTACGTACAGGTAACATGGTTTCAAACCGTCGGCTGGTCAGAACGCACTAAACAGAACGCACTGAAGAACAGCAAGGCCTGTGAAGAGCGACCTGAAAATCAGGAACGAGCGGCCAATAAAACAAAGATTTCTCAATGCCAACTGACCAAACGCACTGAAAAGCAGATACAAACCTCACAAGCACAGACTGAACAACAGTTAAAACGAACTGAAAAATACGAGTCTCACAAGCGCGAATCGTCTCTCACCAAACTTCTACTAACACGAGATAAACACGAGATTAGCAGAAGGAGCCCAAAGGGTGTCGTACGGGCTATTGAACTTCCGTTTTATAGTCTCGTCGGACTTGGTGTACGTCACCGCGTACTAGGCTGTCGTACTTTTGTGTGGTCGTGTGTAGGCAAGTCCGTTCGTAAGAAAGTCTGCCGCAAGTCCGCCGAAGGTACGTCGGAAGTATGTCGGACAGGCTGTCGGACTTTTGTAGACGAAAAGTCCGACCGTGTGTACGCGGCATTAGACTCTCTCCGGTGCCTCACTGTCTACCATGTTTATGGTTGTTATCTATGCAACTCTCTTTGATCCTAGCATAACCAGTTCCGACATTAGCATGTCAAGGACCCCTTGACATCTATCTATCTATCTATCTATCTATCTATCTATCTATCTATCTATCTATCTATCTATCTATCTATCTATCTATCTATCTATCTATCTATCTATCTATCTATCTATCTATCTATCTATCTATCTATCTATCTATCCAGTATATGTACACATACATTCTACATACACATTGAAATGGTAAGTAGAAATTAATTAGAAAGTCCTCACAATGGTTCCCTTGAAACCCCTTGATATAAATATGAAGCTCAATATTTCCACATCACATGTCATGCTTTAAAAAAGCACACACTCATGGAATGGCGACAAATTATCGTACCTAAACATTTTTTACACAAAAAAAAAAAAAAGTGAGATTGCACTGTTTAACCACTTCCCGCCCGCCCTATAGCGGATTGACGTCCGGGAAGTGGTTCTGTTATCCTGACTGGGCATCATATGACATCCAGGAGGATAACATGCCGCAGCGTGCCCCCGGGGGCGCGCATCGCGGCGATCGGTGGAGCGGTGTGTCGGCGGAGGCTCTTTACCACGTGATCAGCCGTGTCCATTCACGGCTGATCACGCTGTCAATGGGAAGAGCCGTTGATCGGCTCTTCCTCACTCGCGTCTGACAGACGCGAGTAGAGGAGAGCCGATCGGCGGCTCTCCTGGCAGGGGGGGTCTGCGCTGATTGTTTATCAGCGCAGCCCCCCCTCAGATCACCACACTGGACCACCAGGGATCGCCACTAGGACCACCAGGGAAGGGGCAACATGGATGGCCAGGTATGTACCCCATGGCCATCCACATGTGCCCAATCTGTGCCAATCAGTGCCCACAAATGGGCACTGATTGGCACCATTATGTCACTGATCTGCCCAGCAATGCCCAGATCTGCCCAGCAATGTTTTATCAGTGCCACCTGTCATTGCCCATTGGTGCCACCTGTCAGTGCCCATCTGTGCCCATCTGTGCCCATAAGTGCCCACCTATCAGTGCCCATCATTGCCACACATCAGTGCCACCCATAAGTACCCATCAGTGCCACCTATATGTACCAATCAATGCCACCTACAAGTGCCCATCAGTACCGCCTGAGAGTGCCCATCGGTGCCACCTATGAGTGCCCATCAGTGCCGCATACCAGCGCCACCTATCAGTGCCCATCAGTGCCACCTATCAGTGCCCATCAGTGCCGCCTATCAGTGCCCATCATCAGTGCCCGTTAGTGCCACCTCATCAGTGCCACCTCATTGGTGCCACCTCATCAGTGCCCATCAGTGCCGCCGTATCAGTGCCCATCAGTGCAGCCATATCAGTGCCCATCATTGAAGGAGAAAACATACTTATTTACAAAAAATTTTAACAGAAACAAAGAAAAACTTGTTTTTTTTCAAAATTTTCGGTCTTTTTTTATTTGTTGCGCAAAAAATAAAAACTGCAGAGGTGATCAAATACCACCAAAAGAAAGCTCTATTTGTGGGAACAAAATGATAAAAAATTTGTTTGGGTACAGTGTAGCATGACCGCGCAATTGTCATTCAAATTGCGACAGCACTGAAAGGTGAAAATTGGCCTGGGCGGGAAGGTGTCTAAGTGCCTGGTATTGAAGTGGTTAAAAAAATGCTGGGGTATTAAAATTTAACGTCAAAGTAATGACGTATATATACAGTGGGCGGTCTGGAAGTGGTTAATGGGCTGCTGCTCGCTCCTGCCCTCTTGAGGCAACATACGGAAGTGTCACTGTAAAGGATATGCAGCATTTATCAAGGTAGATGGGCCAGCAATAGGCTATGAGATTATTCTGATAACTAGAACAATGCAGGAGAATGCTTTGCTCAGCTTGCCAACCAGTGAAAAAACATCATTACTTTGACGAGAAATACCGGGGTGGTGGCTGCAGCTAGATGTCATAACCCCAGTATCATTTTTTCCCTCGGGCGCCGGTCTTTCTCGTCCCCTCTCGCCGCTTTCCGGTGGTTTTTGGGCTTACCTGGCGGATCAGGAAGCCCAAAAACCAATCCGGCACTGGCGGGGGGCTGTGCATAAAGATGAGTGAAGAAAAAAAAAATTGCCTCCACTCATCTCTATGCCCTAGGAGGACCGTGGTGACGTCTCTAAAGTGGTAACCTGTAGAAATGTTTAAAGCGTCGCCTATGGAGATTTTTAACTACCATAGCTCGGCGCTATTCAACAAGCGCACGCAACTTTAAAGCATGATGTGTTAGGTATCTATTTATTCGGCGTAACATCATCCTTCATATTACACAAAAAAATTGGGGTATATATTATGTTTTGTTTTAATTCATTAAAGTGTATTTTTTTGCCAAAAAATTTGCTTTAGAAAAAAACGTGGGACGTAAAAAAATTGCAATGACCGCCATTTTATTCTCTAGGGTCTCCGTTAAAAAAAAGATATGTTTGGGGGTTCTAAGTCATTTTCTAGCAAAAAATACAAATTTTTACTCAGAAAAAGGCCTGGTCAGCAGGTGGTTAAAGCTGGAGGCTGGGCAAAAAAAAACGAAAAAAAAAAAAACGACATCAAGTATTGGTTTTGCACGCAGTAAAAAAAACGTAAATATATTTTCTCTACTTAAAATCTGTCTTTATATTAGCTTCCCCTAATGCCCTACACACCAGAACGTAAAATGAAGGAAAATGAGTGTGATAAGGAAAGGACAGAACTGCAAGCCAATAAATTTCTGTTGCATTTCGCATGTTTTCAGGCTCTGGGAGCTTGCTGACAGCATGGGAAAATATAGGGAAGATCTTAGCTGACGGATAATATCCCACCATTGTCCAACCAAAAGCAGTTTTTACATTTTTAAATTTGCAGATTTCATTATGATAATATCTGGTGATGTTCACGTGTTCAGACACTTCCTGTTAGGTGGTGACAACGCTCTGTCCCTTTGTAGCGTACGTGCGGCGTTGGGTTAGACCTTTGTAGTGGGTAGGTCTGTGACGGCTCAAATAGTGGAGGCTTCTCGGATGACAATGCTCTTTCCCCGTCTCCAACTTACATTCCAGCATTGTCACTCTTCAAGACATGTATTGCCATCAATCTCAAGAATAACATCCAACATTTTATTAAAATGATCACATTACAGCAGAGAACTGCAACGTTTCGGGGGACACAGGACCCCTTCATCAAGCATGTGATAGCCAGATATGTGCAAAGCCTCCTAACTGTCCCTGATTTCGAGGGACTGTCCCTGATGGAGCAATGTCCCTCTGTCCCTCTCCCCCCACATTTGTCCCTCATTTTGGTCTGATCGATATAGTTGTATATAAAATGCACTATTTATCTTTTAAAAAACGTGTTTCCAAGTGCTAAACCTTTCATCCAAATTCGAAATTGCTGCATTTGTAAATTTCAAAAGCCAATATAAAGGAATAGTAGTGGTAAAAATAAGCCCTTGTGGGTTTAAAGCGGTTGTATAGTCTTTTTTTTAACTTTTACCTACAGGTAAGCCTATAATAAGGCTTACCTGTAGGTAAAAAAAATATCTCCTAAACTTGTACGGTTTAGGAGATATTCCCCTTGCTATGAGCCACTGACTGCAACGGCGCATGTGCACAGGGCATTCTCGGCTGAAGGCCCGGAAACTGCCAGACCTTGCCGGGAAAGAAATCTCCCGCGCGCATGCGCTGGAACCGCGATACCCGGAAGACACGTGTCAGCTACCTCGGCGTGGACCAGGTAAGATACCGACGCCTCGTTCTTAGGTAAGTATTTCATAATGAGCTAGTATGCAGTGCATACTAGCTCATTATGGCTTTTTCTTTACAGGGGTAAAAAAAAAAAAAAAAAAAAAAAAATTTCAGCGGGTATACAACCGCTTTAACTAATCTTATTTTTTTGGTTAATTTTCCTTTAAGGGGGTGTGTCCTATGCCTACATACTTTTGCTAACAGGTGTCCCTCATTCCTATCTCAAAAAGTTGTGAGGTGTGTAATGTCATGTGTTGTCACTCTGTCCCACACTCCATCTAGTGGTCATTTCCCTGAAATACTCCAATTAGAAAAATACTGCATTAGGCCACTAATTTGAGCACACAAATTGCGGGGATTATTTGCGATGGTTGGGCAAACGCTTGAGACATTTTTTTTTTTTTTTTATAAACAGACCCCTAAGTGGTCATTTTAACACGTATTAGGAAGACATGTTCCAGTATTGTCATCGTCAGTAAATCCCCCATGGGAAATACCATACAGTGTATATAGATAGTATATGGCTGCAAAGAGGCTGCATAAGATCTGCAGCACTGAGATGCAAAAAAAAAAGAAAAACAGGTAAAGACAGTATTTATATACTGTATATATATATATATATATATATATATATATATATATATATATCTATAAATTTTCTTTTTTGGGGGGAAATAGTTTTTATATGTGTTTTAGCAAACATAGAAATGTAGAAACAGAAAAAGTGATGGCAGAAAAAAAACAAATGGTCCTAGCTTTTTTCAATATATATATATATATATATATATATATATATATATATATATATATATCACCGGCCACTTTATTAGGTACACCTTGCTAGTACCGGGTTAGACTCCCTTTGCCTTCATTCTTCATGGCATAGATCCAACAAGGTGTTGGAAACATTCCTCAGATTTTGGTCCATAGTGACATGATAACATCACGCAGTTGCTGCAGATTTGTTGGCTGCACATCCATGATGCGTATTTCCCGTTCCGTCACTTCCCAGAGGTGCTCTATTGGATTGAGATCTGGTTACTGTGGAGGCCATTGGACTAAAGTGACCTCATTGTCATGTTCAAGAAACAATTTGAGATGATTGGAACTTTGTGACATGGTGACATTATCCTGCTGGAAGGAGTCATCAGAAGATGGGGACACTGTAGTCATAAAGGGATGGACATGGGGAGCAACAATACTCAGGTAGGCCGTGGTGTTTAAACGATGCTCAATTGGTAGTAAGGGGCCCAAAGTGTGCCAAGAAAATATCCTCCACACCATTACACCACCACCAGCAACCTGAATCTTTGCCACAAGGCAGGATGGATCCATACTTTTAAAATTCTGACCCAACCATCTAAATGTCACAGCTGAAATAGAGACTCATCAGACCAGGCAATGTTTCTTCAACCTTCTATTGTCCAATTTTGGTGATCCTGTGCGAATTCTAGCCTCAGTTTCCTGTTTGTAGCTGACAGGCGTGGCACCCAGTATGGTGTTCTGCTGCTGTAGCCCATCTGCTTCAAGGTTCAGTGTGTTCAGAGATGGTATTCCGCATACCTTGGGTGTAACGAGTGGTTATTTGAGTTATGCCCCGTACACACGGTCGGATTTTCCGATGGACATTGTCCGATCGGAGCGTGTTGTCGGAAATTCCGACCGTGTGTGGGCTCCATCGGATTTTCCGACACACAAAGTTGGAGAGCAGGAGATAAAATTTTCCGACAACAAAATCCGATCGCGTCAATTCCGACCGTGTGTGGCCTGTTCCGACGCACAAAGTGCCACGCATGCTCAGAAGAAATTCCGACACGGGACAGCTCGTTCTGGTAAACTTAGCGTTTGCAATGGATACAGCATTTTCGTCACGCTGCAATGTTAAAAATGGTTTAATACAGCGCACTCTCTTCTTCTTTATAATGTGACAAGAATTAAGTCGTTTTGCTGCTCATATTCACACAGACTTCTCACAAACTTTTATTTGTGTTTTTTTTGTGGGATTCCCTGAATATATTGTTATTAGTTGTCACATCTGACAGTTTTATATTTTTTAATTTTTTTTTATTTTGGATTTTAAGCCTTTTTTTTTCTTTAATGTTTGGATTTTTTCCAAGGCTGATCTTTGTACAATGTTATTTTTATTTTTACTCCAGAATATTTTTGGGTGTGTTTTGTGTGTCAAGTTACCCCAACACCATTGATATCTTGTATTATTTAATCTCCAGGAGATTGTTTGGTGTTGGTGTCCCTTGTTCATTTCACATTGTATATTAGAAATGTACCTGAATCCTCACAAACAAACTGTCATTTTTGAAGTAAAACACATAGGAGAGTATAATTCAAAACAAAAATCCTTTATTAAGGGATCAGAACCAAACAAAGAGGAAGGCAACACTGGATCAACATGAGAAATTAGTGAAGCCTGGGACCCCCACGGCAGACATCAATTCTTCAACATCAAAATTGGTGGCCTGAGGAGTCCATATGTAAGGGAGTGCAGTCTGGTCCGGGATTCACAGAGATCCGGATAGCAGCAGATGACATCTGTGTCCCCAGGCTGTGGTACCACAAGAGGCTGCATTTTTTGGCCGACCAGACTGGATCCAGGGTCCTCACTTTCTGGTCTTCCTTTCACGCTTCATTCCGGGCTGTGGCTGTGCATTTGGAGATGTGGCAGGAGGAGGAGTAGGACCTGGAGGAGGAGGAGGAGGAGGACCTGCAGGAGGAGGAGGACTGGGAGGACCTGGAGGAGAGGGAGGAGGAGGACCTGCAGGAGGAGGAGGAGGACCATCCCAAAGATGTGTGTGAGGTGTAATTTGGCCCCTCATACCTTTCTCCAGAGCCTCGGATATGAGGGCCTCACACAAGACTTTTTGGCCCTCCTCCATCCTCTGCATTTTATATGCTATGAAGGCAGCAATGTTCTCCTGCCTGGTGTGTGGTGCTCCCAGGACCTCTGTAGCCCTCCAAAAGAATGCTATAGCCGCCTCCTCTAGGGTACTCGTCCTACTGCCACTTTCTCTTTTCAGGGGGGGTGGAGGGACCTTGATATCAGCCAGCCGGCTCGGCCCGGCCACCTCCTGGCTGAGACTTCCCTGTGTATGAAAAAGGGACATGGTTTTAGTTTCTGCTTCATCAATCACAATCCTAAATTAGTACTCCCAACTAACATCTAGTTAACATCATTGATTGGACAAGCAGAAATATTTAGAGGAATGCTATACCTGGCTCAAGCTGGGCTCCTCCACATGTGGCCTGGAAGGCCCAGGTTGGGCGTCAGAAGCCTCAGCCGGGGGGGGAAGGAAGCGTGGAAGGAAGACTGGAGAGGGATGGCCTGGGTTCAGTCTGGCCTGCCAGAAAATGCAGCCTGTCGTAGTACAACATCCTGGGGACATAGATGTCATCTGCTGCTCCGGATCTCTGTGAATCCAGGACTTTCTTGCGCTCCCTTAGATATGTGCTCCTCAGGCCACCAATGAAAATCTTTAAATAAGTGATGTCTGCCGTGGGGATCACCTGCTTCACAATTTCACACAATTGCTCCAGTGCTGCCTTCCTCTTTGCTTGGTTCTTGAAATGGGGGTGGTTAATCTCCCACAGACAGGGCAGCTCCCTTAGCATATCTATGAATACTGACATGAAGTCATTATCTTTCATTAAGATATCCATGTTCACTGCAAGACACAACACAAGACAAAGCCTAATGTCAGACAAAACTCTCCTAATCTTGTTACAATATAGGCCTCAATCTAGAAGCAGTATAGGCACAAGTTTGTCTCTTACCTTCGTTCTTACGATCGGCGCGTCCAATGCTCCTTCCTCCGCTCACAGATCGTACGTAATACGCACGCGTGTTACGCTTTATACACACTGCGCATGCGTGTAACTCCGCCCGCCCCTGATGTTCTTTCTAGTGTATTCCCCGTCCCTTTTCGTTTGGCGCAGTGGGTGAAGAGCACATGGCGGAGTTACAGCAGGTGCGTGCTAATTCTAGCAACAAGGAGGAGGAAAGCCCGGATCCAGGCACGTCCCGATCCAGAAGGAGACGTTTTAAGGCCACAAATATGTCGTTTGGGGAGATGTTGGAGATGGTCGACATCATGAAGAAGTCCGACTATGACGGAAAATATGGGCCTTACCCCAACCCCAACATCCGAAAGGCCAAAATCATTGGTAAAGTGGTCAGGAGTCTTGAGAGGAATTTCGGGGTACGAAGATCGAAAGATCAGCTCAGGAAGCGGTGGTCGGACCTGAAGTTGAGAGAGCCAGAGCAGTACCGAAAGATCCGGAGAGTGCTGCAAAAAAGTAAGTAGTTGTGCTGTGTTCCTATTCTTTCTGTCTTTATTCCGTTCGTTCTGCTCCATATGCTTTTATTAATTGTAACGTTTAAAAAGGTCAACTTTAATGTTCATGGGCCCATTATTCGTTCGTATCAAACATTTTTCTTTCGGCCTCTAGAACACCATTGTTTAGGCCATATGCATTTTCACACATTTTTGGGGGCCTACTTGGATGCCAAATATTTGTTTGTGTAGATGGATTTGTTACTAGAATGAAATGCAAACTAGATTGTGTGTAAGGAGAGGACACTGAGCAGCTGTTTTCACATCTGGACACTGGAGCACTAGTGTGGGACACAAGAACACCATTTTTATTAGGGGGGCCACACAGGTGCTCCAGTGTATACTATAGGGGGGTCTCCATCTGTGAAGCTTGTACAAAACAGGTAAAGTATTGCAGCTTGACAAAGGACACTAAAAAAGATACATCTTGGAACTCGGCTAAAATAGACAATTGTACCCCACTTCCAAGCAATGTTTCCTATTTCTAGTTCTGCCATCAAATATCTGTGTGCTAAGTATACCATTTTTGTTTTACATAGGGGAGAAAAGACTCGGAGGACACCCCTCATCCCAGGAGACCAGAGCCCCCCCCCCTCTGGAAGAAGGGGAAATACCAACCCAAGAAGCTGAGCAGGAGAAAGAAGAAGATGTGGTGGAGATTGGCACCACAACAGGTGAGTGTCTGCGACCACAGGCTCAGGTAAAAGAGATGGATGTTGGCAGATTTTTGAGACCTTTTTTTTGTTCTTTATCTCTTTTTAGGTGATCGTGATCCAGAACGCTTTACATCTGAAAGTGCCCAGATACTGATCGGGGAGATCATGGGGTGTAATCTCCAATTGCAAAACATCCAGCAACAAATCAGTGATGTTGTTAAAAAAAATAATAACATCATTGATGTTTTGGGGCGAATTTAAACCCCACAAAATCACCTGTTTTATCTTACGAAAATTTTTACAATGTTTAGAAAAGCCAAATTTGGAGGATGCACACAGTGTGCCAACATGTGCTATCTGCCATCATGGGAGATCAATGGACGCGTTTTGGGGGTGCAACCCCTTCCTCAATTATAAAGTCGCATTGGGGAAGGGCTTGCTCCCCCAAAACACGTCCCTTGATCCCCCCTGATGGCAGATAGCACATGTTGACATTCGTAAATAGGTGTGCATCTTTCAAATTTGGCTTTTCCAGGGGTGATTTCCCCCCATCTGAACGCTATATCAAACACAGTTCCTAAATACTCATGTCTGATATAGCCTTCAGGTTTTACCATATGTGAACTTTGTAAGTTCAAGTTTTCTGGCTTTCTTGTTGGTTTTACACAGGCCTGTTTTATCTGAAATGGATATTTCGATTTTTGAGAATGCTACTGCAAACATTGTTATACAACAAACATGTTGGTTTGTTTTAAAAACCTTTGGGAAATGCACATGTGATTGTGCAGGTATAAAAAAGTGCCTTACTCAAGAATGTGTGGATTATTGTCTCAACACTACAACACTTTTGGGGTGATGTAATTGCTGTTTTATGCAAAAATGGGGGTTATTTCCTAAGGGCAAATACACTTTGCACTACAAGTGCAGGTTCAGTGCAGTTGCAAGTGCACTTGTAGTGAAATGTGTTTTGGCATTTAGGAAGTACCAGCCAACACTGTTTTTTATAAGGTTACCCAATCACGACATTTTCTGCACTCAACACATTTCTGTCAGGGTCAGCTAAAACAAACACAAGCAGTAAATGTCCACAAAGAATTTCTTTTGGTTGTTTTTTATTTGAAAAAGGTGTCACAGATTGTCTGGCATATTGATAGCCCCCCTACCCGCAAAGAACTCCAGGTAGCGTAACCGGACATCACGGGCATTCAGGGAGGGCAAGCCAGGACGGCCACTTTCAAGCGCCGTCAGTGTTGATGGATTAGGGATTCCGGCCTCAGGCCCAACTGAGCCAGCATAGTTGGTTTTCTTAAAAAATTATGGAGAACACAGCAGGCAAGTATTATATGGTTCAGTTTATACTCCGCCATATGGATGGGTGTCAGAAATAATCGGAACCGGCTGGCCAGGATTCCAAATGTGTTCTCCACCACTCTTCGGGCTCTGGCCAGCCGGTAATTAAAAACCCTCTGTTCTGGGGTGAGGGTCCTCATCGGGAATGGCCGCATCAGGTGGTCCCCCAGCGCAAATGCTTCATCAGCAACGAACACAAATGGGAGACCTTCAACATTGTCCTCTGGAGGTGGCAAGTCCAAGCTGCCATTCTGGAGACGCCTGTAGAACTCCGTCTGGGCGATCACTCCACCATCGGACATCCGGCCATTCTTCCCCACGTCCACATACAAGAACTCGTAATTAGCCGACACCACCGCCAACATCACTATACTATTAAACCCTTTGTAATTATAATAGTACGACCCCGAGTTGGGTGGTGGGACGATGTGGACGTGTTTCCCATCAATTGCCCCTCCGCAGTTAGGAAAGTCCCACCGCTGGGCAAAGTGGGAGGCCACAGTCTGCCATTCCTGTGGCGTTGAAGGAAACTGTTGAGAAAAAACAATAAACATTACTATTTTTTCTAAGATACATGGCAAGCAGATTAGACACAAACATTATGGGGCAACCTCCAGATAGCATTTACTAAGGGGAATTTAACAAGGCCAAAGTATAAGGTACACCTATCATATTCCCCTGCCCCCCTCTCATGGGCCATTTCTAACATTATAGGGGGGGGGGGGGACTCTTGGACAGGTAACCCTCTTCACTTCATTGAGAGATGAATGCCTAAATAATGGGTATTACTTGTAACAGCCCCTCCTTAGTTACACTATTGGCAGCCCACTGGACAGGTAAGAAGTGTCATAATACAAAGATATAAATACACACAGTACACATTTGAGGACATTTGAACATTCTGCTATTACCTATCAAGATAATAATAGAATAACAAAACTTTAAACAGTACCATTGGAAAGTATACAGGCAGGCCCTTGCACTACATGCTTTGGGAAATTCATCCATACATCTGACCAGTAAAAAGATGGGTATAGTGTGTATGGGTTTGGCAAAGTCAGCAGATAGATGATTGAGGATAGAGAATTGGGATCAGCTGTCTTAGCAGTTGGGGGAGGGAGGGTTAAAAAAAATTGGGGGACACCACAAAAAAAACCCTCTGGCACTTTGCCTGAATTGAAATCAAAAATCACATTTCCAAATTTTAGGGGGTGTTTGGGGTAAAGCACTACTATAGAGCTGATAAAATACATTGTTAAGTGACTACATGAGGTGAATATAGGGCAGGAGACACCATGCTGGAGAGGTTATTGAAGGGCAAATATGTATGAAGGACCTAACATAATAATTACATAACAATCCAGCATGCATGAGGACAAAGGGGACATTCACAGCATATTACAATCATGGTAATTAGGGAATGAGGGAAAAAATACAATATATTATCAAACATTCAATACAATAAAATGTGATATAAAAGGATAAAAATCTTACCTTCATATACTCCTTCTGCAGGACCAGTATGATGGCAGAACAGGTCTCTGGGATGATGATACCCAGAGCCTGGGGGGAGATGCCTGTCGAGAACTTTAAGTCCTGCAGACTTCTTCCTGTGGCCAAATACCGCAAGGTAGCGACCAACCTCTGCTCCGGAGTGATGGCTTGCCTCATGCAGGTATCCTGCCTGCTGATATAGGGGGTCAGCGAAGCCAACAGACGGTGAAACACGGGGTCCGTCATCCTGAGAAAGTTCCTGAAATCATCAGGATTATTCTCACGGATCTCACGGAGCAAAGGCATATGACAGAACTGGTCACGCTGAAGCAACCAATTCTTGGTCCATGAACTCCTCCCCACCCTGTTCATGGACTGGACTTGTGTCAAGGTCAGGACCCCAACACCAAGCCCCCGCACAGCACGAACTCTACGAGGAGTACGCATACGAAACATGGCTAGAAAACGGTCGGCTGCTCAGAACGAAGTAACAGAACGCACTGAAGAACAGCAAGGCCTGTGAAGAGCGACCTGAAAAACAGCAACGAGCGGGCAAGATCGCACAGAAAACTCCGATACGAACTGACTGCACGCACTGAAGAGCAGATACAAACCCACAAGCACAAACTGAACGGCAGAAAACGATCTGAAAGCCACGAGTCTGAGAAAGCGCGAATCGTCTCTCACCAAACTTTTACTAACACAAGATTAGCAAAAGGAGCCCAAAGGGTGCCGCGCTTGGTTCTGAACCGGCCTTTTCTAGTCTCGTCGTACGTGGTGTACGTCACCGCGTTGTTGGCGATCGGAAATTCCGACAACTTTGTGCGACCGTGTGTAGGCAAAACAAGTTTGAGCCAACATCCGTCGGAAAAAATCCTAGGATTTTGTTGTCGGAATGTCCGAACAAAGTCCGACCGTGTGTACGGGGCATTACTGTTGCCTTTCTATCGTCTCAAACCAGTCTACCCATTCTCCTCTGACCTCTGACATCAGCCAGGCATTTTTCTCCACACAATTATTTTCTCTTTTTCAGACCATTCTCTGTAAACCCGAGAGACGGTTGTGTGTGGAAATCCCAGTAGATCAGCAATTTTTGAGATTCTCAGACCAGCCTGTCTGGCACCAACAACCATGCCACGTTCAAAGTCACTTAAATCCAATTTCTTCCCCATTCTGATGCTCGGTTTGAACTTCAGCAAGTCGTCTTCAGCACGTCTAGATGTCTAAATGTATTGAGTTGCTGCAATGGGATTGGCTGATTAGCAGTTTGTGTTACCAAGCAATGAACGGTTGCACCTAATAAAGTGGCCGGTGAGTGTACTGTGTATATATACAGTATATGTTTTTTGTATTTTATTTTTTTGTTTGTTTGTTGTTTGTTTTGTTTTTGTTATTTATTTTTGTTAACTTTTTTTGTCTGATTATACATCTCTAAATGTTGTGTAGTTCGCATTTACGTCTCCTCCTACATTTGTGGTTTCATAGTGGATTTACACTTATGCCTCGTACACACGGTCGGATTTTTTGCAAATGTTCGATGGGAGATTGTTGTCGCAAATTCCGACCGTGTGCAGGCTCCATCGGACATTTTCCATCAGAATTTCCGTCACACAAAATTTGAGATCTGGATCTCGAATTTTCCGACAACAAAATCAGTTGTCGTAAATTCCGATCGTGTGTACACAATTCCGACGCACAAAGTTCCACGCATGCTCGGAATCAAGCAGAAGAGCCGCACTGGCTATTGAACTTCCTTTTTCTCGGCTCGTCGTACATGTTGTACGTCACCGCGTTCTTGACGTTTGGAATTTCCGACAACATTTGTGTGACCGTGTGTATGCAAGACAAGTTTGAGCCAACATCCGTTGGAAAAAAACCCCATGGATTTTGTTGTCGGAATGTGCGATCATTTGTACGCGGCATAAGATGCCTATTAATTCTTTTGCAGCAGTAAAACCTGCAGCGCCGTTAGACGCCGAGCCACACAAAACGTATTTAATTGAAGAAAAGGGGTCAGATATTCGTAATAAATACTCCTTCCAGGCAGGAGGAAACCCGGTGATATCTATTGACTGGCAGGATATTTCATTTCTGAGCTCTCTATTCTTCCCTAGAAATGTCATTTCTGAGATTTCTGTATATTTTATTCTTTCAAGATAATCATGTTTCTTGTTTACTGAGAATACACCAGGTGCTGTTTACACGGATTTGATAATGTCAGTCAGTGCGTGTACCTGAGCCCAGATAATGGAGCCGGGAAGATTCCTAGGGGGTCTCTTCAATAACCGAGTGGAAGGGTAAGACGCTTCATAACCGCTGAACATACAACCAGAACAATCAGAGCGGCTGCTCAATGGCAACGTTGAGGATGTGAGAGGAGAAGAATTCTGGATATAAGATCAGAGATGAATATTATTTAATAGAGTACAAAAATGGAAAACACCCCAATATTAATTGGGGGGGGGGGTGTCAGATCACAATCCATACAAATGTCTCCCTCCTGTGGCTATTTCTGTGCCAGGCAGTACAGTTAGCATCTGTACTGGACATCTGCTGTCCCCAAGAACTGCCTATTATAGCGTAACAACATTCTACTCCTGTCTCCCAACTGTGCGTGTAAAATGTTACTAAACCCAGGACTCTGCGTTCACAATATCTGGTCTGCTATAGTACACAGAACAGGAAAATGCGATTATTTTACTAAATATAAACTGCTAAATACCTTTTCTCATCAGCAGTATATAGCAGTCTTGTGAGCAGTGGTGTCGCTAGGGGGTGGCTTTTGGGGCTATAGCCCCAAGTCTCTGCAGGGGTCCCCAAGGGGAGGGAAGGCTCTCTGGGGACCCTGATGTAAATAGGGGGCTCTCTGGGGACCCTGATGGGGACCCTGATGCAAGGGGGAGGCTCTCTGGGGACCCTGATTTAAGGGAGAGGCTCTCTGGGGACCCTGATGTAAGTGGGGGGCTCTCTGGGTACCCTGATTTAAGGGAGAGGCTCTCTGGGGACCCTGATGTAAGTGGGGGGCTCTCTGGGTACCCTGATGCAAGGGGAAGGCTCTCTGGGGACTCTGATGTATGGAGGAGGTTCTCTGGGGACTCTGATGTAAGGAGGAAGTTCTCTGGGGACCCTGATGTAAGGGGGGCTCTCTGGGGACCCTGATTTTAAGGGAGAGGCTCTCTGGAGACCCTGATTTAAGGGGGAGGCTCTCTGGGGACCCTGATTTTAAGGGAGAGGCTCTCTGGGGACCCTGATTTAAGGGGGGGCTCTCTGGGGACCCTAATGTAAGGGGGGCTCTCTGGGTACCCTGATGCAAGGGGGAGGCTCTCTGGGGACTCTGATGTAAGGAGGAGGCTCTCTTCTGGGGACACTGATGTAACGGGGGCTCTCTGGGGACCCTGATGTAAGGGGGGGCTCTCTGGGAACCCTGATGAAAGGGGGAGGCTCTCTGGGGACCCTGATTTTAAGGGAGAGGCCCTCTGGGGACCCTGATTTAAGGGGGGCTCTCTGGGGACCCTAATGTAAGGGGGGGGCTCTCTGGGAACCCTGAAGTAAGTGGGGGGGGCTCTCTGGGTACCCTGATGCAAGGGGAGGCTCTCTGGGGACTCTGATGTAAGGAGGAGGCTCTCTGGGGACTCTGATGTAAGGAGGGGGCTCTCTGGGGACCCTTATGTAAGGAGGGCTCTCTGGGGACCCTGATGTAAGGGGAAAGCTCTCTGGGGACCCTGATTTTAAGGGAGAGGCTCTTTGGAGACCCTGATTTAAGGGGGAGGCTCTCTGGGGACCCTGATTTTAAGGGAGAGGCTCTCTGGGGACCCTGATTTAAGGGGGGCTCTCTGGGGACCCTAATGTAAGGGGGGCTCTCTGGGAACCCTGATGTAAGTGGGGGACTCTCTGGGTACCCTGATGCAAGGGGGAGGCTCTCTGGGGACTCTGATGTAAGGAGGGGGCTCTCTTCTGGGGACCCTGACGTAACGGGGGCTCTCTGGGGACCCTGATGTAAGGGGGGGCTCTCTGGGGACCCTGATGTAAGGAGGAGGCTCTTTGGGGACCCTGATGTAAGGGAAGGGCTCTCTGGGGACCCTGATGTAAGGGGGGGCTCTCTGGGGACCCTGATATAAGGGGGGGTCTGGGGACCCTGATGCAAGTGGAGGGCTCTCTGGGGATATATACACACACACGTATATTACTGTATATACATGTGTATGCCCACCCAAGCGTATGACTTTCTTTACTACGCTGCTATGGGCTCTAGCCCCAGATCTTTTGTAGACCTAGCAACGCCCCTGCTTGTGACTTCTATTAGTGTCTGGTTAAAGCTTGTTAATGGAGGTTTTCATTCTTATTGACTGTCCTATGGGGCTGCAGGATCCTTGACCCTCTGTCTAGACCGAGAAAGGGGAGACACAGGAAGCGCCACCTGAGTGTAGTATGTTAGATGCAATTTATTTGCAAGGTAAGTAATGCACTTACAAGAAACAAGTTAAAAACAGGCTCATCTGTATGGGGTGGTGTTGTAGGTGTAGTCCGGCATCATAAATGAGCATCCACGGGTATGGTAGATGTGTAGAGGAGTCACAATCCATCCTGTGGCCACCAGGAAGTCAGCCTGGGCCACCGTGGAACACAAGGAGATGATGTCACCGGATGCAGAGAAACACCCAGGGAAGGACGGCTGGGTAAACAAGGCTTCGTGCCCCTTCTGACACCAGTGAAGGGGCACGATTTCTCCCAATGACATCAACAATGGGGCCAAATGACACCAATAATGGGACACAATTCCTCCCAAAGACACCAAAGATGGGGCATTGTTTTTTTTCCCACTGATGTCGGGACCTTTTCTATTCCCATTGGCCACAGTCTGCCCCCCCTAAATTCTGAAGGACAGTAAACTGGCCCTTGGTTTAGAAAGTTTGAAGACCCCTGGTCTAGACCATGGGTGCTCAACCTGTTGCCCACCAGCTTTCGCGGAACTACAAGTCCCATGAGGTATTGGGAGACTGACAGTTACAAGCATGACTCCCAAAGGCCGAGGCATGATGGGACTTGTAGTTCCCCAACAGCTGGAGGGCCACAGGTTGCGCACCCATGGTCTAGAGAGTGCTGATTGGCCCTGTGCTGATCACATGCACCCTCCCGAGAAAAAAAAAACAAACTCTCTAGCATTACACACCAAACTGAGCATGTGCAGAGTGACTCCAAGGCTCTGTTCTAGGAGGAGATAGATAGAAGGGGAGGAGCAGAGAAGACAGGATCAAACAGCCTTTATACACAATGTGGAGGATTAACCTTAGGATGCACAATGAGTAACACTTTAACTCACTTCCTGTTCTAGGCTGACAACTGAGCACTGGTTAAAGCTTGTAGGAGGAGTTTGCATTCTCATCTGACTGTCCTATGAGGCTGCAGGAGCCCTGACTTTCTGTCTGGACAGTGCTGATTGGCCCTGTGCCCCCCCCCCCCCCCCCAAAAAAAAAACAACTCGCTAGCAATGCATACCTGAGCATGTGCAGAGTGCCTCTTAGGGCAGATGGATTGGGGACTCTGGAAGAAGGGGAGGATCAGAGAAGACAGGAACAAAGAGCCTTTTTACACAATGCATAGGATTAACCCCTTAGGTTCCACAGTGAGTATAACAAGCATGTTTTACTACATATACAGACTGATTTTACTGTTGTGGGTTTAGTAACCTTCCAAAAAGTTAGAAGGTATGCAATTCGATATTGAACCCTACAGACTAAGACTGGGATACCATTAAAGGTAATGTGCGTGTAAAGGCAGGCGTCCCAATACTTTTGGTAATATAATGTATTTAGAAGTGCAAGAAGATTGAAACATCTCTGAAAAGCGTTTTGCATTCGGAAGCAAGCAGTGAGGATAGCAGTGATATCTTCACCGCCTGGTTTAACCCCATAAATGCTGCACCAATGTTTGCGCTGTGGCCCCATGCAATTGAATGGGTTGTGCTCAACAGGGTTACTGCCCCCCGAATGTGACAGGTGTGATAGTTTTTTGCTGCGGGCACAAAGCATCGCGCACGGCCATGTGAACACCCCGGTCCACTGTCTTTGCAGTTTAACTGCTTCAATACCGGACACATATATTACAATAAGTTGGGTGGGAAGAGGTCAAAGCGGAGTTCCACCCAAAAACATAACTTACGCTTATCCTCCCCTCCCCCCCCCATCCGGTGTCACATTTGGCACCTTTCAGGGGGGAGGGGGGAGCAGATACCTGTCCAATACAGGTATTTGCTCCCACTTCGGACAATAGATCACCGCAGAATCCGCGGCGATCTACGCCATGTCCGATGTCCGGCCCCTCCTCCGCCCCCCCCCCCGGTGTCTTCTGGGAGACACACAGGTCCCAGAAGACAGCAGGGACCAATCAGGACGTGCACATGCGCAGTAGGGAACCAGGCTATGAAGCTGCAAGGCCTGATTCCCTTACTGAAGATGGCGGTTCCTCCACCCAAGAGCCGAGGGACGGGTCAGCTTAGGGTGAGGACATCGCGGGCGCCCTGGACAGGTAAGTGTCCTTATTTTAAAAGTCAGCAGCTGCAGTATTTGTAGCTGCTGACTTTTAATTTTTTTTTTTTGGCGGAACTCCGCTTTAAGATGGGTGGGAGGGTGATTGGGGGCCATTAAAATTGTAAGTGTTTTTAATGCCCCCAGCCACATGTCTAAACGAGCCATTAGGGATGAGCTCAGGGGTGCTTGGATCCTAGTCCGATCCCACCTGGGCTGTCCTGCCAGGAAGCGGTTGCTTTACTGAGACAATGGTAAGCAACTGAGGCATTCCCTGCCTTGTATACATGCGGCTGTGGGCCGGAGGTATATCTCGGACGCTTACTATTGGCTCTGAACAATGACAGGTTCTTGTCGGGATAACTCACATGACAGGTTCTGCCTAGTGTTAAGATATCGAATATCTGGAGTCCGGAGTTCCCCTTATTATTGAACTGTATATTGAATAGGTTCTTAGGAGTCTGGAGTTCCCCCTTGAATATGTTCTCAACTATTTCAGTATTAGGCAAATGTTGCGAAATGAAATGTACTGCCAAGTGATGTCTGGACTAGTTTGGCTGTACATTGGCCCTTTTCCAGACATGTGTGATTAGTTTCGTACGAATCGAAAATTCGCACGAATTTCCGTAAATTCGTACATTCGGGAGGATCCGAAATACGAATTTTGTACGAAATACGAGGTTTCGTTTATGAATTTTGGATTCAAATTCCCAACGAACATTCGTAATGGTTACAAAAAGTTAACAAACCTAAAAGTTAAAAACCCAGGAAGTCAGCACAACACAGGGATGGTGGGAGCCCCTCATAATGATAAATTCATCATTACGAACATTCGTAATTGTTACGAAAAGTTAACAAACCTAACGAAAATTCGTATTTCATACCAAATTTCGGACACGAATTACGAAATACGAATTAATTCTAATACAAAACGGAACAGAACGAAACGAAACAAATTTTTTTGACGGCGCACATGTCTACGGCAAACATAACAAAAAGTCCCTTTCGACGACCCCTCATGTCCCACAATAAGTTTGATTAAGAGCCCTTGCACACTGGGGCGGGGGCGGCGTCGGCGGTAAAACGCCGCTATTAATAGCGGCGTTTTACCGTCGGTATGCGGCCGCTAGCGGGGCGGTTTTACCCCCCGCTAGCGGCCGAGAAAGGGTTAAAAACCACCGCAAAGCGCCTCTGCAGAGGCGCATTGCCGGCGGTATAGCCGCGCCGTCCCATTGATTTCAATGGGCAGGAGCGGTAAAGGAGCGGTATACACACCGCTCCTTCACCGCTCCGAAGATGCTGCTAGCAGGACTTTTATTACCGTCCTGCCAGCGCATCGCTCCAGTGTGCAAGCCCTCGGGGCTTTCACACAGGAATACATGCAGCGGCACTTTCGGGGCGGTTTGCAGGCGCTATTATTAGCGCAATAGCGCCTGCAAACCGCCCCAGTGTGCAAGGGCTCTAAGTATGACCATATAACCTAGAGGTCAGGATGACCATATGTGGTGTAGAAATAATTAGTTAAAGATGACTTGTGCTTTGGTATCATGCCATACATAGACAACCATTTTGACATATCTGTATAAAAGCTGATGTTATATTTTTACAGACCACCACACCCCATTGAGCTGGTGGTCCGGCCTACGCTGTAACTCTTTATCCGTATCTATGATTGTTATTCTGAAGTAAACTACTATCAAGCAAGAATGCTTCTGGCCAATCAAAGGCTAGATTAATAATAGGATCCAAACACGTGCAGCCTTCTTTTCCTAAACAGGGACTACTATTTCAGTTTAGTTGCTCAGATTGATTGTATAGTTTTGCACTTGGTTTTTCCCTAAGCTTATATTGGCTTGTGATTTCTCACTGTGGCCAGTAGATGTCAATGGTGTCAGTAGTCATAGTATGAAATTATGAATACCGTATATACTTGCCGACCCGAATATAAGCCGAGGCACCTAATTTTACCACAAAAAACTGGGAAAACTTATTGACTCGAGTATAAGCCTAGGTTGAGAAAAGCGCAGCTACTGTAAGTGGAAAAGAGGGTCAACAATGCCCATTTGCATGCCTCACTGTGCCCATTTGCAGCCATAGGTCCCCCGAACTTTAAACTCAGTAGTTAAGGGTTCCTAGATGCCCTCTAGCTGCAGCCAAAATTTGGGGTCTCTGGACCCAAAGGGTCCTGAAATGACATTGCTGCAGATGGACACAGTTGACCGAATTTCAGGGCCACTAGGTGCTAGGAACCCCAAATTTGGTGTACAAACCCAGTGGAACTAGCACTACAACATACCCAAAGCTGGGGTTCCTAGCATCAAGTGACCCCAAGATATGGGGCCCCAAAGTAGGTTCAGAAAATGTCAAGCACTTTTGCAGCAGAGAATGGCATTTTCTGAACTGATTTTGGGGCCCCGTATCTCGGGGCCACTTGGTGCTAGGAACCCCAGCTTGGATATGTTGTATTGCTAGTTCCACTGGGTTTGCATACCAAATTTGGGGTTCCTAGCACTAAGTGGCCTCAAAGTCGGTCCGGAAAATGTCATTCTCTGCTGCAGAAAAGTGCTTGACTCGAGTATAAGCTGAGGGGGGCATTTTCAGCAACAAAAAAATGTGCTGAAAAACTCGGCTTATACTCGAGTATATACGGTATTTCTGAGGTGTATGCCACTGGTGCATGCTGGGGAAGGATATAAATACTCAGCACGGGTCATGTGCTCGCTCTCTTCCCCTGGACTGAGGCCTAGGGAGGTGTTGCTGGATTGAGCTCTGCTGTTAGGCCCAATAGCCTGTTTTGGGGCCTAACGTGTGTTGAAGTGGTCCTGAAGCTGTCCTGCTTGGTTTGGAGGAAGCTGTGCCAAGGAGGAGACCCAGGGGAGGCCCCTTGCTGGAGAGAGACAAAAAGAAGCCTGGTCTCTCAGAAGGGCCTGGAGGGTTACTTGGAGGGTGCCCTGAAATCTGGGAAAGTGCTTACAGTGTTGCCATATCGGCTTAAAGGTTCTGACACTGTGAAGCTGTACATTAATATGAATATGGAGAGTCTGTAGGTGATCTGCTATGGTATCTAGGACCCCTAACCCTCACCTCCCTGACCGTTCTGCAATAAAACATTGAAAAAACTAAAGTGACTGGCACCCAATATCCTTTCTTGAACCCCCTATTTTAGCCATTGACTCATCCCTGGGGTGAATTGCAAGTCCACCCCTGGCCACTGGGGGTGCTATCTTGCCTTTTGGGTGTCAGAGGGGTGCTACATATGCTGGGACTCATCAGTGGTCTCTATCAGGAAATGTGAGTTGAAAATTCAGCACTAGAGCAATCAGGTCTGCCAAATTTGATGATCTTGTCCTTTAACTGCTTCCTGCCCGCCATATAGGTGAAATGACGGACGGGCGGGAGCACTCTCGTTCTGGGAGGACATCATACAACATTCCCCTTCCCCCTGTCAGAAATCAACAGCTCAGTGAGGGGGATCACTGTACTAACATCGGATCGTTAGTACAGCGGCTCCGACCGGGAAGGAAAATAAGGTCTCCTGTCCTGCCAGACAGGACTGTGCTGTGTGTCAGAGCTGTGTAAATCTCAGGACTGGATGGACAGAAAAACAAATCCTCTGGCACAGTCCATTAAGGGGCGCACGGGTGCCGCCCCTTCTCTCCAGGCCACCCCCTATATGTATCATTGATTGATTCATGCATATCTATGGCCGCTGTGGCCACCCCCTATTCAGGCGTCCAGCCACTTTTAGGACGCCGGGCACCTGAATTGCACAATTGGGCACAGTGGCTGCAATTGATAGGCACAGTGACTGCATTTAATGGGCACAGTGGCTGCATTTGATGGCACAGTAGCAGCATTTGATGGGCACAGTGTCTGCAATTGATGGGCACAGTGGCTGCAATTGATACCACAGTGGCTGCATTTGATGGGCACAATGGCTGAAATTGATGGAACAGTGGCTGCAATTTATGGGCACAGTGACTGCATTTGGTGGGCACAGTGGCTGCAATTGATAGCACAGTGGCTGAAATTGATGGCACAGTGGCTACAATTGATGGAACAGTGGCTGCATTTGATGGTCACAGTGGCTGCAATTGATGGTACAGTGGATGCATTTGATGGGCACAGTGACTTCATTTGGTGGGCACAGTGACTTCATTTGGTGGGCACAGTGAATGCATTTGGTGGGCACAGTGGCTGAAATTGATAGCACAGTGGCTGCAATTGATGGGCGCAGTGACTGCATTTGATGGGCACAGTGGCTGCATTTGATGGGCACAGTGGCTGCATTTGATGGCAAAGTGGCTGCAAATGATGGGCACCGTGGCTGCATTTGATGGGCACAGTGAGGCTGCAATTGATGGCTCCCGCTGCTATCAATCTATCCAATGAGGACAGTGACAGCGGCTCATGCACATCGCTGGAACGGGCTCCGGTAAGAAAAGTGGGGTGCTCTGGCGGGCAGCTGCAACACAGAAGATTTTTCGACTTAATTCATAGGACACATTAAGGTGAAAAACCTGGAAACTTTTCAACCCCTTTAAAGCGGTATTACACCCAAAACCAAAAATGTAATACATTGAAGCTTACCAACCATTAGATGGCTGCATTTGTTTTTTCTTTGTTGGCTTTTTTCCTCTGTTTTCACCTGGTGATCGGGCCAATAACACACCTCCTGTATTAGAGTGCCTCCACTCTGGAGATGAAGGAGCACAGGGGGCATATTTGGACAGCAGCATTGTCAGTCAGGGGGGTGGGAGTGGTAAATGTATTAGCAAATTTAAATATACTAACAAATTGAAGCCAAACACCATCTCACACTTTATAACCAGTTACATCAAACAATTTTTCTTTTTTCCTTTTGGGATAAAGGTTTTGCATGAACAAATAAAATCTGATAATTTATTATTATTATTATTATTATTATTATTATTATTAATTTAATAATTATTTATTATTATTATTTTATTAATTATTAATTTGAATCACCCCTGCCAATGTTAAGTGGTTTGTCTCATCCATGTAAACTGATACATTCTGCTGGAGAGCTTGTGCTTTTGAAAAATGGCAGACTTGCTGGCTGAATCGCCAGATGAAAATAGAAGAAAGAATACCTAAAAAAAAACAAATGCAGCCATCGCATTAAAGAATTTGTAAGCTGCAATATATTAAATGTTTGCTTTTTTGTTTAATACGCTTTAATTGTAATCACAATTACATCGCTCTTTAACAAGTTGGCCTTGTATGTAGTAAATCTATTAGTGTAAATCAAATGTCTGCTCTGTTTACAGGCTGGATTTCTCTTGGGGCCAGATGTCGCTTTGATGTTGTATTAATTTACAAGTTTTCACATTTCTCCTTGTGACACTGTATGACATTGTTTATCCATAACATTGTTTATTACCCCGAAATAATAGCAGCTGGGTTGATGGTCAGTGTCCTCATATTACATCTGTTACAGTTCAGTGCTCATATTTTCCTGATGTTTATAATTAAAATGTTGTGCAAGTCCTATACTATATTTAAAGCTGAACTCCAAGACAAGCAAATATTCTTTAAATGCACGAGTCCTGTGTATTCTTCCTTGAATCTTGGTGTACTTTGTGTATTTCTTCCAGATCTGTGCTGTAATCCAATGTGAGACTTTCCCTCTGTGCAGGAGCTTCCTGTAATAAAGACCGCTCACTGCTGCTCTCTCCTTGTGCAGGGTGGCTGGTCTTGTCTCCGCCCCCTCCTGTAGTTTTCTACAGGCAGCCTGTGGTGGGTGGAGTCTACTAGGTCCCTCCCACAGCTCTGCCCTCTTTGCAGACTATGTGTAGCACAGCGATGATGTCATACACTACACTGCATATACCAAGTTACTTCACTTGTGTTTGGGTGGGTGGGTCTTTACTATGTTGAAGGTCTCCACCCCTGCTCGGGGATGGTTGTTCCACTTAAATGTAGATGGCCTTTTCACGCCTCTTGCAAACCATTTGGCCTCTCTGTTTAAAATGTCCACCTCGCTGTCTCCAAGGCACAGGCTGGCTTTTAGCCTCACATCACAGGTTGCTACTATTCAAACATATGCACAAGTACACATGCCTATTGCTAATGCTGGCCCCAAACAGGCTATTTAACCACTTTCCGACCACGCTATAGCCAAAAGACAGCTACTGTGCAGCTGTCCAGTTCTGGCAGGGTGTCCATGGACGTCCTCCCAGAACCACCACCCCCCCCCCGGCATCCGGCGCACTCTGTGATTGCTGTTTCCTTGGGACACAGCTGATTACAGATAGGGGTAAAGGGCCAATCACAGATGCCCTTTACCATGTGATCAGCTGTGTCTAATCACAGCTGATCACATGTAAACAAACTTGCTGGTTATCAGCATTCCTTTCCTCACATGCTGTCGCGGTGTGAGAAGAGGAGAATCGGTAACCGGCAAGTGTGACGGTGGACATTTACACTGATCATCAGGGCACTGTTTACAACAGTGTCCTGATGATCAGTGCAGCCCAAAATGTTCTGTCCACCAGATGTTTTATACTGGTTATTTGTACCTATGTTGTTAAATTTACATGCAAAATGTGTAATTTACTTAAGACAATCATATGTGGTGTGTAGGCTCTATCTAGCGTTCCTTTTTGGTATTGCTGCAGTTCTGTTTTTAATTGTTTATTGTATGTGTAAATAAGGAAGTTGTCAGCAAGCAGGGAATTCTGGGTAGTATCTTAACAGGAAGTGAAACAGTCACCATTCTTTTCAATACATTGCAGGAAGCAACACATGTATTTCTCAATCTATCGCCATCACTCCTTAGAGAACTTAGAAAGTAAGTTTTTATTATCTCATCTTGTACTGTATACCGTTGTTTATGCAATGTATGCTGTATTGTATGCAATATTATACTTATTGAAGTCTATTTCTGTTATTTGTAGTTTCACCTGGCTTGTTCTAATAAAACCGAGATCAAAGAAATATGGTATCTACAGTTATTGGGATAAGAGGGTTTAGCTATCTGCTCCTTGAGACGGAACACAAAAGGCCAATCAAAAGTTTACAGACCTCAGTTCTTAATACCGTGTATTGCCCCCTTTAACATCAATGACAGCTTGAAGTCTTTTGTGGTATTTGTGGATGAGGCTCTTTATCTTTTCAGATGGTAAAGCTGCCCATTCTTCTTGGCAAAAAGCCTCCAGTTCCTGTAAATTCTTGGGCTGTCTTGCATGAACTGTACGTTTGAGATCTCCCCAGAGAGAGTCAATAATATTGAGGTCCAGAGACTGAGATGGCAACTCCAGAACCTTCACTTTATTCTGCTGTAGCCAATGACAGGTCGACTTGGCCTTGTGTTTTGGATCATTGTCATGTTGGAATGTCCAAGTACGTCCCATGTGCAGCTTCCTGGCTGATAAATGCAAATGTTCCTCCAGTATTTTTTGATAACCTACTGCATTCATCTTGCCATCAATTTTGACCAAATTTACTGTGCCTTTGTAGCTCACACTTCCCCAAAACATCAGCAATCCACCTCCGTGTTTCACAGTAGGAATGGTGTACCTTGCATCATAGGCCTTGTTGACTCCTCTCCAAATGTAGTGTTTATGGTTGTGGCTAAAAAGCTCAATTTTGGTCTCATCACTCCAAATGACTTTGTGCCAGAAGGTTTGATGCTTGTCTCTGTGCTGTTTGGTGTATTGTAAGTGGGATACTTTGTGGCATTTGCGTAGTAATGTCTTTCTTCTGGCGACTCGACCAAGCAGCCCATCTTTCTTCAACTGCCTCCTTATTGTGCATTTTGAAACAGCCACACCACATGTTTTCAGAGAGTCCTGTATTTCACCTGAAGTTATTTGTTGTTTTTTCTTTGCATCCCGAACAATTTTCCTGGCAGTTGTGGCTGAAATTTTAGTTGGTCTACCTGACCGTGGTTTGGTTTCAACAGAACCCCTCATTTCCACTTCTTGATTTGAGTTTGAACACTGCTGATTGGAATTCTCAATTCCTTGGATATCTTTGTATATCCCTTTCCTGTTTTATACAGTTCAACTACCTTTTCCCACAGATCCTTTGACAATTCTTTTGCTTTCCCCATGACTCAGAATCCAGAAACGTCAGTGCAGCACTGGATGAAAGATGCAAGGGTCTGTCAGGGGTCCAGAAACTCATTGACCTTTTATACACACACACACTAATTACAAGCAAACAGATCACAGGTGAGGATGGTTCCCTTAAATAGCCATTCAAACCCCTTTGTGTCAACTTGTGTGCATGTTATCAGGCCAAAATCACCAGGGTATGTAAACTTTTGATCAGGGTCATTTGGGTAGTTTCTGTTGTGATTATGATTTAAAAAGAGTAAATACAGTTGATTGATAATAAATGGCTTCAGCCAAATGCTGACCATGAGTGAAAGAAAATATTTTGTGTGATCATTCATATTCTCTGAAAAATGGCCAAGAAATCATAAATTCTGCCAGGTTATGTAAACTTATGAGCACAACTGTACTCTCGCCCATCATGGTCATAGGTTGGTCTTTATAACTGGAAACCTGCCAAGGCAGCAACAACCAGGCTGGTGTTCTGAACATCTCTTTAAAAAATGTGATTTGCCTGGTTGCCATGCCATTCCTCTGACTTCAGTACTTTCCGAGTCACTGATCCTTTGTAAGTAAGCAGACCAGGAGATCCACTCTTACCATTCTTTTCTTGGGTATATGACATTAAAAATGTTGAAAAGAGGTGGCCAGACAACTGGAAATTTCAAAATCAGGTCAGAAACGATGGTCTTTATGCCTATCTCAGTTCAGGCTTCCTTTGAGATCCAAATGAAGAGACAATACAATGATATATTATCTGGAATATCTATAGGAAAGGCTCCAAGTAGTTAAAAACTAAACATACCAGGGGTCAGAATAAAGACAAAGCATTGTATTTGTGACTTGGTATGGTTAGGATGTTCATTCTGATTCCTGGGGAAGAGGAATCTTAGGGAATGCTTCCTCCTACCTGCAGGACAATGATGGCATTGCCTCTTTTTAAATAATGGGCGCGACCCTTACCCTCACCATGCCTCCCGGGCTCTGCTGTCTAACCTGCGGGCATGGGCCCCTCATAGCAAGTGTCCTTGGGTAGAGGGGAGTGAGACCAGCGAACATCCATTCACTAGCTAGAATGAATCCAGAGGTGGTGTGTAAAACATCACTTTCCCTGATCCTTGTGGCCAGGGAAGAAGCTATTGGAACGCAATCTGAACTATTAGATTAGTGGTCCATGGTCCTTGGACTGCGAATCTTCGGTCTCCCTTTGATTTGTAGCGGGACTTGGGAATGAAGAGTAGGTTTTGGTTCAATCAGCGAACCAAAACCTACTCTTCATTCCCAAGTCCCGCTACAAATCGAAGGGAGCCCGAAGATTCGCAGTCCAAGGACCACGGCTATGGAACACTCTACCAACTAACATCCACTTGGAAGAAAATCATCAGGCCTTCAGAAAAAAAACTTAAGACCTACCTCTTCTAAAGAGCCCCTACATGACATAAATAAAGTTTTAATGAAAGTAAACAAAAGGTAAAAAAATAAAGTTACACCCAAGCACTTAAACCCCACCACCCCCAAAAATTTTAGGCCACCCTGCCCCATGTACATTCACACACGCACCTAAATGCATCTGTGGGAGGCGCCTATGTACAAAAAGGTCTGTTCATGATCATTTTGTGGGCACACATGAATTTAGAACTTGATATGTTGGGTATCTATTTACTCGGCGCAACCTCATTTTTCCTATTTTACCAAAAGTAAGTTCAGTAATATATTGGGTTTTTGTGACCTAAAATTAAAGTAGTTGTAAAGTAGACTGCATGTTTTTTACCTTCATGCATTCTATGCATAAGGGTAAAAAAACCTTCTGTGTGCAGCAGCACCCCCAGCCCCAATACTTATACTGAGCCCCATCTCGATCCAGTAATGTGCACGAGAGCCTCGGCTGTCTCGTAGGGTTGCCACCTCATCCCTTTAAACCCGCACACATATGATTACACAGGTTCTGTGGCTAATTAAGGTGGTAATTAAACTTACTTGGTGCCTTATCTTCATTAAAATAACCTCAGAACCTGTGTAATTGATATGTGTTCGGGTTTAAAGGGATGAGGTGGCAACTCTACTGTCTCGGGACTCCCTCTTCTCTTTGGCTGATACATCTGCTGTTAATTACAGCCATTGAGCCAATGAGGAGAGAGAGAGGGGGCGTGACCAAGCCATGGCTCTGTGTCTGAATGTACAGAGTGCGCCTGCTTGGGTGCACTCGAAAGGAGGGAGGGTCCAGGAGCGACGCCGGACCCAAGAAGAGGAGGATCGGGGCTGCTCTGCTCTGTGCAAAGCCGCTGCACAGGGCAGGTAAGTATAACATGTTTGTTATTTTTATTTTGTTTTGCCTTTAATATCACTTTAACATTAGTGTATTATTGTATTGAAATTTTTAGCTTAACAAACTGTTGCACAAATATTGTGTGACATAAAACATTACCACCGTTTTATTATTTGTTTTTTTTTTTTTAACTAAACGTTAGTCCTAAAAGTTTTATTCCTTTTTTAAATGTGCAAAAAAAGCAAAGATGGCTCTGGGGAAAGGGTTAAAGTTACCGAAAATTCACCTTTAATGATTTGCATTACCCTGTTATGCTGGTCAACATATATATATATATATAATTATATATTAGTGTATAGCCTTCAAGTAAACATTTTGCATTATTTAGAGGAGAGGGACAGACACCAGCATGTGGCCAGTGAAGTCCTATCCTGTATGTTTTTAAGGTCATCAACTCACTTGATGACAACCTGGAGGCGACACCCAGACGATGGCACCCACCATGTTTCTATCAGTTTTGGATGGAGTTTGATTCTTCAAGATGTGAGTCCCTCCATTCACAATGACTTATTCCCCAGATGTGCCCTTTAAATCCTCCATTCAGCACAGCTCAGGCGGCTGTTCCTTGTATGAAATAATGCAGATTACAGAAATGCCCAGATAACAGTTTTTAGAATTAGTTTGTTTTTTTTTTCCGGTATTGTAGAGGTAAATAACCGGAGCCGGCTGTTATTATTAGCCAGAATCTCTCCACCCCGGACCCCAGGAGGAAACAATAGTTCTACGGATTAATTCCAAGCAATCGTTCCACTAATCTCTGCATAAACCTGCGTAGAAGATATGGCAGAGGGAAAGCGCTTGACAGGCAAAAGAATGATAATAGGAAGAGTGCAGGAAGGAATAACTGGATAATAGATTGTTTGACAGGGAGAGAACGTGAAGACTGACAGCAATGCAGCAGGGACTGAGCCAGACACACATAGACTGGGGAAGGATGGAAGGGAGGATGGAGGGATGGTAAGAAGAATGGAGAGGAAGGAAAGAAAGGGGGAAATATGGGGGGATGGAGGGAGTGGGAGGGATGGATGGAAGAGAGGATGGACTGAAAGTAAGGATGGGAAGAAGAACAGAGAAGGAAGGAAAAGAAAGGAGGAAAGATAGGGGGATAAATGGATGGATGGATGGATGGATGGATGGATGGATGGATGGAAGAGAGGATGGAATAGAAGGAAGGATGGGAAGAAGAATGGAAGGATAGAGAGGAAGAAAAGGTGGAAAGATGGGGGTTGAGGAAAGGATGAATGGAAGAGAGGATGAAATGAAAGGAAGGATAGGAAGAAGAATGGAGAGCAAGGAATAAAAAGGAGGAAAGATGGGGGGGATGGATGGAAGAGAGGATGGAATGAAAGGAAGGATAGGAAGAAGAATGGAGAGCAAGGAATAAAAAGGAGCAAAAAAGGGGGGATGGATGGAAGAGCGGATGGAATGAAAGTAAGTATGGGAAGAAGAATAGAGAGGAAGGAAAAAAAGGAGGAAAGATAGGGGGATAAATGGATGGATGGATGGATGGAAGGAAGAGAGGATGGAATAGAAGGAAGGATGGGAATAAGAATAGAAGAATAGAGAGGAAGAAAAGGTAGAAAGATGGAGGTTGAGGAAAGGAAGAATGGAAGAGAGGATGAAATGAAAGGAAGGATAGGAAGAAGAATGGAGAGCAAGGAATAAAAAGGAGGAAAGATGGAGGGATGGATGGAAGAGAGGATGGGATGAAAGTATGGATGGGAAGAAGAATAGAGAGGAAGGAAAAAAAAGGAGGAAAGATAGGGGGATAAATGGATTGATGGATGGAAGAGAGGATGGAATAGAAGTAAGGAAGGGAAGAAGAATGGAGGAATAGAGAGGAAGAAAAGGTGGAAAGATGGAGGTTGAGGAATGGATGAATGGAAGAGAGGATGAAATGAAAGGAAGGATAGGTAGAAGAATGGAGAGCAAGGAATAAAAAGGAGGAAAGATGGGGGGGTGGATGGAGTGGAGGGAAGAACGGGAGGAACAATAGTAGAAGAATGGAGAGGAAACAAAGAAGGAAAGACGAGGGTTAAACTATGGATTGATGGATGGATGGAAGAGTGTATGGAACGGAGGGAAAGATAGGAAGAATAATGGAAGAAGAAGGGAGCGGATGGATGGGAGAAAAGACAGGGGGAGGGAGGGAGGAAAGGATGGATGGATGGATGGATGGATGGAAGAAAGGATGGAAGGCAAGGAAGGATGGGAGGAATAATAAAAGAAGAATAGAGAGGAAGGAAAAAAAAGAACAGACATGGGGAGGGGGAGGAATGGACGGATGAATGGAAGACAGGATGGAAGGGTAGGAAGGATTAATGGAAGAAGAATGAAGAGGAAGGAAAGGGGGAAAGACTGGTGGAGAGAGGAAAGGAATGGATGGATGGATGGATGGAAGATAGGGTGGGCAAACCAGTAGAGATGAAAAGAAGAATTTTTTTGAGGAAGGATGGGAGAAATAGTGGAAGAAAAAATGAGAAGGGGGAAATACAGGAAAGGGAAGGGACAGGACGGAAAGGGAAGGGAAATAAGGGGAAGTAAAGTAAAGGGAAAGACAGTGTGGGGGGGGGGGGTGGTGAAAGGAATGGAAGGTAGGTAAATGGAAAGAAGAAAGGCAGGAGGAATGTGAAGAAGGAATAGAGGAAGGAAGGAAGAGATGTAGGTATGGGGGTGGAAAGAATGAAGAATGATGTTGGATAATGATGGAAGGGAGGAAAGTTGAAAGAAAGTGAGGAAAGAATGAAGGCATTGGAAAGAAAGGGGGAAGAAAAGAAATAAGAGAGGGTAGGGATTATAAAGGGAAAAAAGGCAGGTGGGCGATTATAGGAAAAAAAGGATAACGACGATGTATATAGTAAGGTGGGAAAAAAGGAAGAAGAAAGAAAAGAAAGAAGGAAGGAACGATGGTGGGCAATGATGGGCACAGCAAGATGGATACAGAAGGGAGGAAAGGAGGGGAGGAGGAAGGAAGGAAGGTGGAAGGAAAGTGAGGGAGGGTGGGGGAAGGAAAAGGAGGAAGGGAAGGAAGGGTGGTGAGGATAGACACAGTAAGATCATTGCAATGCTGTAATTGATCTGTAGGTATTTGGCAGCCCCTTGACCCCCAAAGACAAATGGGGAACCTTAAAGTCAGGGCGTGCTAACATTTCACCCCAGGGTCTAGTCCTTGACAGGTAGTAGAGCAATGTGAACAGATGGGCACCAGTCACTTTTCAGAGCAAAGAATGAGTTTATTGAAACCCATCCAAACTCAAGTATAACATGTTTGTTATTTAAGAAAAAAAAATAATGACGCTTTAAAATCACTTTAAGTGTAGTCAGTACACTACTAAGAACCAGAGTTGTTTATTGAAGTTGCCATCAAAAAAAGGGACATGAGCGCAGGGAGAAACCTTTAAAGCATTTCTAAAACTTGAAACAAAAATTGTTAGTATTGCAGCTTACTGGTCCTTGGATGTGATGGTTGCAATGCATTTGTTTTCTTTTTCCATACATTTTCCTCTATTTTAACCGACCTGTCCTAGGACGCTCCATAGTCGTCACCCCAGGACAGGGAAAGTGTTTGGACTACATACCACCTCCCTTTTTTCTCCATAACAGGGGAGGTGGATTATAGCCCACAGAGTTAGCAGGAAACAATGCCAACTGATAACAGTACAATGTTTTACAATATACAGTAAAACCTTGGATTGTGAGCATAATTAGTTCAAGAAACATGCTTGTAATCCAAAGCACTTATATATCAAAGCGAATTTCCCCATAAGAAATAATGGAAACCCAAAGGATTCGTTCCACAACCATTTATTAATAAGTCCTTCAGTTTATAGTCCATATAAAAAGATTATAGCAATGGGATAGGCTGTGTAACCATAAAATGTCCATCCACAAATGGAAGCCTCCACAAGGGGATTAGAAGCAAAATCCAGCAGGAGCTCCAGAGTATTAACCACTTCAGCCCCGGAAGGATTTACCCACTTCCTGACCAGGCCATTTTTTGCGATACGGCACTGCGTTGCTTTAACTGACAATTGCGCGGTCATGCGACGTTGTACCCAAACAAAATTGACGGGTTTTTTTTCCCCCCACAAATAGAGCTTTCTTTTGGTGGTATTTGATCACCTACGCAGTTTTTATTTTTTGCGCTATAAACAAAAAAAGACTTACAATTTTGAAAAAAAAAACAAAACATTTTTTACTTTTTGCTATAATAAATATTACATTTTTAAAAAAACAAAAAACAAATTTCTTCATCACTTTAGGCCGATATGTATTCTTCTACATATTTTTGGGAAAAAAATTGCAATAAGCGTATATTGATTGGTTTGCGCAAAAGTTATAGTGTCTACAAAATAGGCGATAGATTTATGGCATTTTTATTATTCACTTTTTTTTACTAGTAATGGCAGTGATCAGCGATTTTTATCGGGACTGCGACATTGCGGCGGACAAATCGGACACCTTTGACACTTTTTTGGGACCACTGACATTTATAAAGAGATCAGTGCTATAAAAATACACTGATTACTGTGTAAATGTCACTGGCAGTGAAGGGGTTAACACTAGGGGGCGATCAAGGGGTTTAAATGTGGAGGAGAAGTGGAGGTAAATTGTTGTGACAAGGCGTCAGCCCTTACATTCTTAGTACCGGGTAAGAATGAGACAATGTAATTGAAACTTGACAAGAAAAGAGCCCATCGCGCCCTTCTGGGAGAGAGGCGTTTAGCCTCAGACAAGAATGTGAGATTCTTATGGTCAGTAAGGATGAGAACCGGCAGAGTGGTACCTTCGAGGAGATGTCTCCATTCTTTCAGGGCTAAATGATCGCTAACAGCTCTCTGTCACCAATCTCGTAATTGCACTCCACAGGTGACAATTTCTTGGAAAAGTAGCCACAAGGATGCATAGCACTCTCAGAGGTAGGACGTTGAGACAGAAGGGCGCCAACTCCAGTCTCAGAAGCATCAACCTCAAGGATAAAAGATAACGTAGGATCAGGATGTGCCAACACAGGAGCAGAAACAAAGGCAGTCTTGAGACTCTCAAAGGCCTTAATGGACTCCGGAGACCAACTCTGTGGGTTACCGCCCTATCTGGTTATTTCAGTTAGGGGCTTGACCAGAGGCGAGAAGTTACGAATAAACTTAGTTGGCAAAGCCAAGAAAACGCTGCAGAGGATGTAAACCCCTGGGTTTGGGGCCACTGTAGGACTGCTGAAAGTTTCTCTGGGTCAATCGGCAAAAAAAAAAAACAGCAGTGGAAATTACATAACCCAGGTATTTAACCTGTTGATGCTGGAATTCGCACTTCTCCAATTTACAATCGAGATTGTTCTCTCTTAGTTTCTGAAGCACACGACAGACATCTGTGTGGTGGCTCTCCAGGGACTTGAAAAATAGGAGGATATCGTCAAGATAAACCACCACACATAACTGCAACAAATCTCGGAGGACATCGTTAATAAATTCTTGGAAAACTGCCGGGGTGTTACAAAGGTCAAAAGGCATTACGAGGTACTCATAATGGCCTGTTCTGGTATTAAACGCAGTTTTCCACTCGTTGCCCTCCTTAATCCTCACAAGATTTTATGCCTCTCTTAAATCAAGCTTTGTGAAAACCGTTGCTACCTTGAGGCGGTCAAATAACTCCGTAATCAACGGAATCGGGTAGGCATTCTTAATCGTGAAACGATTGAGACCCCTATAATCAATACAAGGTCTCAGTTCACCACTCTTCTTCTTCACAAAGAAGAAACCAGCATCAGCAGGGGAGGAGGATTTGCGGATGAAACCTCGAGAAAGTGCGTCTGCAACATACTCCTCCATGGCCTTATCCTCCGACAAAGGGTTAACCCAGCCACGAGGGGGTATGGCACCAGGTTGAAGGCCAATTGTGCAATCATACGATCGGTGTGGAGGCAAACTACTGGCTTGACCTTTGTCAAAGACATCGCTAATCGCGGTACTCCTCCGGCAGGGAGGAGAGTGAAGAGGTGCACAGGACCTTGGCTACCTTCTGGAAGCATGTCTCACTGCATTGTGGTGACCAGGAGAGAACCTCAGCACGGAGCAAATTAAAGGAGGGGTTGTGCCTCTGTAACCAAGGATAACCAATAACCAGTGGAAACTTAGGTGAGGAAATAAGTTGGAATTGGATTATCTCATCGTAAAGAGCCTCTACGGCCATGGACAAAGGAACAGTCTCATGAGTCATATGGGCAGGCTGTAGAGGTCTCCCGTCAAGAGCCTCAATGGCAAGTGGAGTGTGACGCAGCTGCAGCGGAATCGAGTGCTTTGATACAAAGGCAGCATCAATGAACCGGCCTGCAGCCTCAGAGTCGATTAGAGCCTGTATCTCGACTGACGACTCAGCCCAAGAAAAGGTGACCGAAACCAGGGGCTTATCCTTCTGGATAACTGGGGACGAAACAACGCCACCTCAGTCTGTCCATGACAGGACCTCAGGGTTCGGCTATTCCCTGGACGGGTAGGACAAGACTTGCCACAATAAAGGCACAATCTCTCCCTCCTCCTAATAGTCTCTGTGATGTTGACCAAGACGAAGGCAGAGGTCATCTGGGCTGGACGGCTTAAGTAGGCAGGACTGACGAGCAGGATATAATCAACAGGTGAGTCACTGTGGAAAGATAGGAGCTGGCAATTAGCCGACAGCTGAGCGGCCAGCTCAGAGGAAGGAAGGGCTGAGCCCAGCCCTGACATTTACACGCACAGATCCTCGTTTTGACTCTCATGCCCGCCACGCGTAGCGGGTCCCCCGCTGTACAGCGGGCGTGCGCATGCACCTGCCACGACTCTTGAAGGAGTACGGGTACGGCGATTCGCCCAGTGGTGCCATTCTGCCTCAGTATATCGGCGTGAGCCGGTCGGCAAGCGGTTAAAGAGAAGAGAGGCGCTTCTAAGTGTAGCAATATGTTGCTAAATGTTGTACCTTCATTAAATGCAACCATATTGCTACACTTAGAGGCGCCTCTCTTGTCTTGTATACTCAGTTGTGACATGACGCTACTTGTATATCAAGACATCGCTTGTATATCATTTCTAAAATGTATTAAAAAATTTTGCTTGTCTTGCAAAATGCTCTCAAACCAAGTTACTCTCAAACCAAGGTTTTACTGTAGTTACAATATATCCTGGCTGCCTGAACACTTAATGAACAAATATAATAAAACACTTTCAATGCTATACTGCATATAACACACCAAAGGAAAGCAAATGTATTATTTTATTGTTAAATGCTTTACCTTCCTTTTCCAGCTAAATGCTCTGTCCGCGGTAGCTAATCTGTCTTTTTCCATCTCTTTATGATGTCTTTAGTAGTAAAAGATTTTAGGGCTTTGGTGTGAAATCTAAGCCCTTCCACAACTTCTATCATCTTCGGGATCCTATAGTATTTACTTAAAAAAAAGACTTGTAGTAGCAAAAATAACAACCATAATAATAGTGAGGGAGAGCTGACTCGCAACGACCCTGAAGATTCCGCCCATGCTTCTAATCGCTCTTCTCGGAAATTTCACAGGGGGGTCAGGGTCAGCTTCAACTGCATCCTGTCCAAAGCCTAATGATACAGTATGGGATCAGTGCTATGGTCATATTTTCTATGTTTATAGCTAAACGCAGAGCACAAAAACTTTTATTTAAATATATTCCTCAGTAACCACAAAGGATATAAATCAACTTTGTGCGCACCGAATAGCTTTGCAAACCAAGACATTACCTTGTAAAAGCACATTGTCACAACATAGTCTGTGCACAGAGCAGAGCTGCGGAAGGGGCCCAGCAGGCTCCACCCACTACAGGAGGGGGCGGAGACAAGACCATTTACACTGCACAAGGAGAAAGAGTAGCGGTGACTGGTGGGAGGGACCCAGCAGGCTCCACCCAGAACATAAAACAAGAAGGGGGCAGAGAGATAGCACTGACCGATGGGAGGGACCGAGCAGTCTTCACCCACTATAAACAACTAAAGTCACCCTGCACAAGGAGTGAGAGCAGCAGTGACTGGTGGGAGGGACCCAGCAGTCTCCACCCACTACAGAAAACTACAGAAGGGGCGGAGACAAGACCAGTCACCCTGCACAAGGAGAGAGAGCAGCAGTGACCGGTGAGAACGACTGAGCAGGCTCCACCCACTACAGAAAACTACAGGAGGGGGCGGAGATTGGACCAGTTACCCTGCACAAGGAGAGAGCGCATCAGCGACTGGTGGGAGGGACCCAGCAAGCTCCACCCACTATATAAAACAAAGGTGGGGCGGAGACAAGACCAGTCACCCTGCACAAGGAGAGAGAGCAGCAGTGACCGGTGAGAACGACTGAGCAGGCTCCACCCACTACAGAAAACTACAGGAGGGGGCGGAGATTGGACAAGTTACCCTGCACAAGGAGAGAGCGCATCAGCGACTGGTGGGAGGGACCCAGCAAGCTCCACCCACTATATAAAACAAAGGTGGGGCGGAGACAAGACCAGTCACCCTGCACAAGGAGTGATAGCAGCAGTGACTGGTGGGAGGGACCCAGCAGGCTCCACCCACTACAGAAAACTACATAAGGGGGCGGAGACAAGATCAGTCACCCTGCACAAGGAGTGAGAGCAGCAGTGACTGGTGGGAGCGACTGAGCAGGCTCCACCCACTACAGAAAATTACAGGAGGGGGCGGAGATAAGACCAATTAGGCTGCACAAGGAGAGAGCGCACATCAGTGACTGGTGGGAGGGACCCAGCAGGCTACACCCACTACAGGCTACCTTCAGAAAACTACAGGAGGGGGCGGAGACAAGACCAGTCACCCTGCACAAAGAGAGAGAGCAGCAGTGAGCGTTTTTTATTACAGGAAGCTCCTGCAACGAGGGAAAGTCTCACACTGTATTACTGCACAGATCTGGAAGAAATACACAAAGCACATCAAGATTCAAGAAGAATACACATGACAATGTATTTAGACAGAATTTGCTTATCCAGGAGTTCAGCTTTATGCCTTAACAGCCTCCCAGCTGGGGCGTCATTCTCACCTCCCATATTGTACCCATAACAGCCACATAGGTGTAGTTAAAGCGGAGGTCCACCCAATTAAAAAAAAAAAAAATTAAAAACCAGCAGCTACACATACTGCAGCTGCTGGCTTTTAATAATCGGACATTTACCTGTCCTGGAGTCCAGCGATGTCGGCACCGCAGCTGATGTTTCCATTAGCTGTCAGGTGCTGCTGCCATTGCGGGTAAGGGAACCGGGCAGTGTAGCCTTTCCCGCAATGGAACCCTACTGCGCATGCGCGAGGCCCGCTCCTCTCTCCTACTGGCCCGGCGACAGGGGAAGGAGGAGGGAGGAGGAGGGAGCCCCAGTCGTGACTTCAATATCCACGGCTGAGGCTCCCGGAGGTGGGAAAGGATACTCGTCAAAGACAGATATCATGTCCCCTCTCCCCGCGAAAGGTGCCAATTGTGGCACAGAAGGGGGGGGGATCAGATGAGAGGAAGTTCCATTTTTGGGTGGAACTCCGCTTTAAGCCACTGCCTTTGCTAGTAGAAAGAGGACCTTGTAGATGGGATCGGGCCACAGGGGGGCAGCAGACGATATACATGCAATTAGCTGGGCCAGTGAAACTCCTAATGAGTAATGATCGTGTAGAAGTGATTTTAAAGTGGTCTTCTATTATTTATGTATCAGCAGCAATGTACAGTTTTAAGAAAGAAATAAATGGTCTGTATATACATTTCATAATATTTAACCACTTCAGCTCCAGAAGGTTTTACCCACTTCATGTCCAGGCCATCCTTTGCTATTTAGCACTGCACCACTTTAACAGTTAATTGCTCCTGCAACACTGTACCCAAATTAAATTTATATAATTTTTTTCACACAAATAGAGCTTTCTTTTGGTGGTATTCGATCGCTGCTGTTTTTTTTTTTTTTGCAATATAAACTAAAAAAAAAAAAAAAATTATATTCCACTACATGTCTTTAGTAAAAAAAAAAAATCCCAATAAGTGTTTATTGATTGGTTTGCATGAAAGTTATAGCGTCTACAAACAATGGAATGTATTGGAATTTTTACTTTTTTTTATACTGCTGATGGCGGTTATCAGCGACTTATAATGGGACAGTGATAGTGGGGCAGAAAATCTGACACTAACTGACACAGGGGGCGGAACTGATTAACTACCACTGACGTCACCAGTGACACTAATACAGTGATCAGTGATAATATTATATACTGTCACTGTACTAATGACACTGGCTGGCAAGGGGTTAACATCTAGGGTGATCAAAAGGTTAAATGTGTGCTTTTACTAAGTAAAGTGCTGTTTTTTACTCCCTGCAAAAAAAAAAATTAAAAAATGCACACCGCTGCTGTCAGTTGAGAGACCTGTGTTGTTTACCTACACAGAGCTCTCTTCTGTCATTCGCTCAGCTGATAGGCGGGTTCGGGCCATAAATCATTGTCCGGGGCCCGCTGATCGGCTTGTGCTGTAGCAAACTACAAAATCATATAAATGTACGTGACCCAGCGTAGCAGGTAACTGCGGTGGGTGGTCCTGAAGTTGTTAAAGGCCGCCCTTTATATACCAGGCACCTATATACAGTGCATCTGGAAAGTATTCACAGCGCTTCACTTTTTCAACATTTTGTTATGTTACAGCCTTATTGCAAAATGGATTAAATTCATTATTTTCCTCAAAAATCTACAAACAATACCCCATAATGACAACGTGAAAGAAGTTTGTTTAAAATCTTTGCAAATTTATTAAAAATAAAAAAGGAAAAAAATCCCATGTACATAAGTCTTCACAGCCTTTGCTCAATAGTTTGTTGAAGCACCTTTGGCACCAATTACAGCCTCAAGTATTTTTGAGTATGATGCTACAAGCTTGGCACACCTATTTTTGGGCAGTTTCTTCCACTCTTCTTTGCAGGACCTCTTAAGCTCCATCAGGTTGGATGGGGAGCGTCGGTGCACAGCCATTATCAGATCTCTCCAGAGATGTTCAAGTCTGGGCTCTGGCTGGGCCACTCAAGGACATTCACAGAGTTGTCCTGTAGCCACTCCTTTGTTATCTTGGCTGTGTGCTTAGGGTCGTTCTCCTGTTGGAAGCTGAACCTTCGCCTCAGTCTGAGGCAAAACATCCCCACATCATGATGCTGCCACCACCATGCTTCACTGTTGGGCTGGTATTGGTCAGGTGATGAGCGGTGCCTGGTTTTCTCAAGACATGACACTTGCCATTCAGACCAAAGAGTTCAATCTTTGTTTTATCAAACCAGACAATTTTATTTCTCATGGTCTGAGAGTCCTTCAGGTGGCTTTTGGCAAACTCCAGGCGGACTGTCATGTGCATTTTACTGAGGAGTGACTTCCCTCTGGCCACTCTACCATACAGGCCTGATTGATGGAGTGCTGCAAAGATGGTTGTCCTTCTGGACGGTTCTCCTCTCTCCACAGAGAAATGCTGGGGCTCTGTCAGAGTGATCATCGGGTTCTTGGTCACCTCCCTGACTGAGGCTCAGTTCACACATGAGCAGCATTTGGCTCACAGCAGAGGTCCGTTGTGTCATGGTTCACCATTTCAGGTCCAATTTCAGCCCAAATTTCGTGCTGAATTCGGACCTGAAATGGACCAAAAGACTAGAGTTGCCACCTCATCCCTTTAAACCCGAACACATATGAAATACACAGGTTCTGAGACTAATTTAATGCAGATAAGGCACCAAGTGAGTTTAATTGCCACCTTAATAAGCCACAGAACCTGTGTAATTAATATGTATTCTGTGTTAAACAGATGAGTTGGCAACCCTACAAAAGACTCACAGCGTATTTGTGCAAAATGCACCGGACTCGCTGTAGAGATATGTGAACTGGCCCCATAGAGAGCCGGTCAAAATCCCCTGCTATTGTGAATTGGATGTGGGGATGGGGAACCTGCATCCAATTCACAATGGTGTGAACCCAGCCTGAGGCCCTTATCCCCCGATCCCTCAGTTTGGCTCTAGGAAGAGTCCTGGTGGTTCCAAACGTCGTCCATTTCCAGATGATGGAGGCCACTGTGCTCATTGGGACCTTCAATACTGCAGAGATTTTTCTGTACCCTTCCTCAGATCTGTGCATTTCCAAATCATGTCCAATCAACTGAAGTTACCACAGGTGGACTCCAATCAAGTTGTAGAAACATCTCAAGGATGATCAGTGGAAACAGGACACACCTGAGCTCAATTTTGAGTGTAATGGCAAAGGCTGTGAATATTTATGTACATGGGATCTTTTTGTTTTTTATCTTTAATAAATTTGCAAAGGTTTAAAAAAAACTTCTTTCACGTTGTCATTATGGGGTATTGTTTGTATAATTTTAAGGAAAATAATGAATTTAATCCATTTTGGAATAAGGCTGTAACATAACAAAATGTGGAAAAAGTGAAGCGCTGTGAATACTTTCCGGATGCACTGTACATCTCTGCTATATAATATATAAACAATATACTGTACATTGAGACTACCATTGCAGATCTCCTTCAGAAAATGCTACTTCCCTGGCTGTCAGGCTCATTTATCATATTGTCAACCCCTAGGAGTTCAGGGACTACTTTTGCTTGATAAAGGGTTAATATCATCCATAGGAAGCATCTCCCTGCTTTTGCTTTCCTATAAGTTACATCATTGCTCTGTTTGCTTTAATGAATTCCAGACATAGAGCTAAATACACAGATGGAAGACATAAGCTGTTTTCTCTATTAAAGGAATTTGTATTTCTGTATATTTCGTTTTGGGGTTTAAACATAACACACAGGCACAGTCCTGTCTAGCAGGGCAGGAGACCTGATTTTTCTCTGCTGCAGTTCAGTAAAAATCTTGAGCCTCTGACAGGAGAGTGAAGGGAGAAGCAGAAGGATAATGATCTCATTGGACACGTGCAATTCGTTTCGTTCCAAATTCGTTTTTTAACGAATTTCGTCAAATTCGTTAATTCGGAAACATCCAAACCAACGAAAAGCCATTTATCAAATTTTTCTGAATATTCGTATATTTGTAAATTCGAATATTCGAAAATCTGCATGTTCATAAATTCAGAAATTCGAAGATTTGTAAATTCGTAAATTCAAAATTCGAAAATCCAAAAACCTGAAAATTCCAAAATCTGAAATACTGACTAACTAATAAATTACAAGCATTGGAATTTCCTTTCAAATGTGGCTGTTAATGAACGTAACAAATGCGAATTTATCCGAAGTTACGAATTATCTGAAATAAGGAATGCCGTAGCTAAACGACTGGAACGTAATGAATTAATAATAAGAATAATAAATAAGAATAATAATAATAACAATAATAATAATAATAATAAATAATAATAATAAATAATAATAATAATAATAAAATCTTTTTATTCCTATTATTTATTATTAATTTGTTCCGTTCCATTCGTTTAGATGTGGCATTCGTTATTTTGGATAATTTGTTACGTTCACTCACGTTCCGAATTCTACCCAGAGGGTCACAGAAAGCAAAAACCATTCCCTTGGCCTATCTAGAAATGTAAAGGAATTATTTACATTGCATACTTACATTGCTCCTCCAGCTTGTCACAATGTAAATATCCAGATGTCATACCCAGTGGGCCCCTGGAGAAGCTGACAATCGATGTAGTAGTTGGTGCTACTACAGTAATTGCCAGGATCTTCTAGGTTCTGTGCCAGCAGCTTCTCCTCTACACACTGACCACAGGGGGTCCTTTGCTGGGCACTGCCTCCATTCATAGGAAACCTTGTATTTTTCTTTCAATAAATACAATATACACAAGGCATGCTATGATTGGATAAGGTGGAGAGGAGGGAAGGTGCTATCACAAACTCCACCCTGTCCAATCAGAGAATACCTTGTATTTACTGAAAAAAAAAAAAAAAACTACAAGGTGTTCTGTGAATGGTGGCGGTGCTAAGGGATCACCCACCTGTGGGCACTGCCACTGTAGTAGCACTGGGCTGGCTACTACAGAGTAGTCAGCTTCTCTCTGGTATGAGATAAGCATACTTACATTGTTCTAAGCTGCAACTATGCACTGCAGATAATTCCTAGATTTTAAATATAAATATAAATATTAAAAAAAAAAATTATTACATTAAATACATTTAAAGGGCAACTACATTTTTTGGGGGAAAAAGCAATTAAAATAACAATACAGCATATAAAATTACTACACAAGTCATATTGTAATTGAATGGTATAAAATGACCTTTCCTTTTCAATCAGCAGGTGTTACTATGGATATGTTGATAATTTTTATATAGATATATGTGAATTGTTAGATTTAAAAGTGTTACTAATCCCAGGACCCTGCATTCACTATATCTGGTCTCCCACAGTACACAGAACATGGAAATTAAATAATTTTAGTAAATATAAACTGCTAAATACCTTTTTCTCATCAGCAGTATATAGCAGTCTTGTGACTTCTATCAGTGTCTGATTGAAACTTGTAGGAGGAGTTTTCATTCTACTCTGACTGTCCTATGAGGCTGCAGGACCCCTGACCCTCTGTCTGGACAGTTCAGATTGGCCCTGTGCTGATCACATGCACTCGCCCAAGAAAAAAAAAAAAAACTCTCTAGCAATACACACCAAACTGAGCACGTGCAGAGTGCCTCCAAGAACTCTGTACTATCAGCAGCTAAATTGGGGACAATGGAAGAAGGGGGTGATTAGAGAAGACAGGATCGAACAACCTTTATACACAATACGGAGGATTAGCCCCTTAGGTTCCACAGTGAGTATAACAAGCATGCTTTAATGCAGGGATATGCAATTAGCGGACCTCCAGCTGTTGCAAAATTGCAAATCCCATCATGCCTCTGCCTCTGTGTGTCATTCTTGCGGCTGTCAGTCTTGCTATGCCTCATGGGACTTGTAGTTCTGCAACAGCTGGAGGTCCGCTAATTACATGTCCCTGCTTTACTGCATATACAGACTGATTTTACTGTTTAGTAACACTTGAAGACCATGTGTTGTTTTAGAAGCTAGGCCTGCCGCACTGTCATTTTCTGTAAAATTCCATACAATATAACAATCTGAAGGCATTCTGTATACAGACTGTGTATAACTCAGGTATGTTATTTCTTGCTTGTGTGATTGGCTTACTAATTTTCCCAGAATTCTTCACTAAGTTACAAGTCAGATTTTGGGCATCCCCTGCATAAAAAAATTTCATTTTTGGTGAGACGATCCCAAAGAGAAATCACGTCTAAAGGGATGCAGACCATGCCACTTTCCTCATTAGAACCGTGCAAGTTCTGCAGCTGATAATTGAAAAATTACTCCCATTAGACCCACTGAGCACATGGACACAGAGAAACACACAGGGATTTCTTCAGAATAACAAAAGGTAGGAATCTGCAACAAAGTTTGTTAGAATCCTTGCAATAGATACACAGATCACCCAGAGGGGAATGTTTTCTTCTCAATAAAATTGGAGTTACTCTTTAGGTATAAATGTAAAAAAGTCAATAAATGAAAATATTTAATTAAATATAAATGTAAAAAAACAAAAAGTTAACTTTAACTACTTTACGCCCGTGCTATAGCTGAAAGATAGCTACAGAGCAGGCTTAGATTGCCGGAAGGGTGTCCATGTAGGTCCTGCCGTGCTCACTCTGCCCCCGCGAATCCTGGGGGACGCAGGTGGCAAGCTCTGTGATCACAAATCGGAGTAAAGGGCCGATCCCATCCCTTTACCACGTGATCAGCTGTCAGCCAATGACAGCTGATCACATGATGTAAACAGAGGATTGGTAATCGGCTTTTTTTCCCCTCCACTGACAGCATGAGGAGAAAAAAATAAACAGATTACCGACTTGTGTAAACGGGACATCGGTCCCAAACAGTTAAAGTCACTGCTGCTAAGCAGTGCCCACCAGGGCCACCTACCAGAAACACCTACCAATGCCACCCACTAGTGCCCATCAGTATTGCTAAGCAGTGCCCACCAGGGCCACCTACCGGAGACACCTACCAGTACCACCCACTAGTACCCATCAGTACTGCTAAGCAGTGCCCACCAGGGTCACCTACCAGTGCCACCCACTAGTGCCCATCAGTACTGCTAAGCAGTGCCCACCAGGGCCACCTACCAGTGCCACCCACTAGTCCCATCAGTACTGCTAAGCAGTGCCCACCAGGGCCACCTACCAGTGCCACCCACTAGTCCCATCAGTACTGCTAAGCAGTGCCCGCCAGGGCCACCTACCAGTGCCACCCACTAGTCCCATCAGTACTGCTAAGCAGTGCCCGCCAGGGCCACCTACCAGTGCCACCCACTAGTGCCCATCAGTACTGCTAAGCAGTGCCCACGAGTGCAACCTATCAGTGCCCATCAGTGCTGCCAATCAGTGCCCATCGGTGCCTCATCATCAGTGCCACTTATCAGTGCCACCTACCAGTGCCTATAAGTGCCATCTATCTGTGTCCATCAGTGCCACCTATCAGTGCTACCTCTCAGTTCCCTTCAGTGATGCCTACCAGTGCCCATCAGTCGGAGTAAGGGGCCTTTTCCATCCCTTTACCACGTGATCAGCTGTCAGCCAATGACAGCTGATCACATGATGTAAACAGAAGCCGGTAATCCTGCTTTTTTTTCCCTCACGCCGATAGCAGGAGGAGAAAAAAATAAGCCCATTACCGGCTTGTGTTAACGGACATCAGTCCCACATGGTGACAGTCACTGCTGTTAAGCAGTGCCCACCAGTGCCCATCAGTACTGCTAAGCAGTGCCCACCAGTGCCACCTACTAGTGCCCATCAGTTCTACGCAGTGCCCATCAGTACTGCTAAGCAGTGCCTACCGGTGCCGCCTACCAGTGCCACCTACCAGTGCCCATCAGTACTGCTAAGCATTGCCCACTAGTGCCACCTACCAGTGCCCATCAGTACTGCTAAGGAGTGCCCACCAGTGCCACCTATCAGTGCTCATAAGCACTGCTAAGAATTGCCCACCAGTGCCACCTACCAGTGCCTATCAGTACTGCTAAGCAGTGCCCACCGGTGCGACCTATTAGTGCCCACCAGTGCCACCTATCAGTGCCCATCAGTGCCTCATCACCAGTTCCACCTATCAGTGATGCCTATCAGTGACCATCAGTGCCACCTATCAGTGCCGCCTATTAGTGCCCATCAGCGCCACCTATCAGTGCAGCCTCATCAGTGCCTCCTGATCAATGCCCACCAGTGCTGCCTCATCAGTGCCCATCAGTGCCACCTATCAATGCCCATCAGTGCAGCATCATCAGCGCACAACAAACTATTAAAACTGTTTGTTTTTTTTCAAAATTTTCGGTCTTTTTTGTTTGTTTAGCAAAAAAAAAAAAAAAAACAGTGGTGAGTAAATACCACCCAAAGAAAGCTCTATTTGTGTGGAAAGAAATGATAAAAATGTTATATGACCGCGCAATTGTCATTTAAAGTGTGACAACGCTGAAAACTGGCCTGGGCGGGAAGAGAGTATAACTGTCCAGTAAGCAAAGGGTTAAAAAAAAAAAAAAAAAAAAAAGTAGCACACAGCGATGGGACAGAGAAGCGCAGTAAATAAAAAGCATTTTGGAGATGTGTTATAAACGTAAAGATATACCGTCTGCCCCCCAACATTCCTGAAATAAACAGTTAGGGAAGCGTTGGGGAAGGGTGCGGGAATTGCGTTCACTCCTTGTCAAATATCTGAGACGGGGGGGGGGGGATGGGAGCTGCAGGCGACCTTGTTAGCATTGCCCAAATGTTGCTCACCGGCACTTAGCTTCACATATGGGAAAATCATTTAGAAAAAAAAAAAAAAAATCCAGAGATGAGACACACTTGTGCCTTGAGCAATGCAGTTAATGAGTGTGTAAGAAGGTGGTAAATAATAGAAAGCATTGCCTGGTAAGCACACACACACAGCGTGCAGAGGGGTGTTGGCGAACGGCGGCGGCGGTGCGGATGATGGATAGTGACAGCGAGAGGTGACAGAATTAGAAAGGCAGCAATTGGTGAGAGGGGAGAGTGAGAGGGAGACACTGAACCAGTCAACACCAAAGTGACAGGTGGATGGGGAAGTGACAGCTGGAAGGGAAGAAGAGAGAGAGAGAAAGAAACTGGAGTGAAGAGAGAGTGAGAAAAAGAAAAGAGATCCTAGAGACTCAATGAGACTTCTGACCCGTACACACCATCCGAAAATCATACGAAAAATACCACTTTCCAAGCGATCGTACGATAATCTGATTGTTAGTACACAGCTTTCGATAGCCAATCACGACAGTTCATGCGAAAACCAATGATAAATGATACTCCTGTGCTACCTCTGTGCAAAAAAAAAAAAAAAATCTGTAGTATGCGAACTAAACAATTAAATGATACATGCTCAAAATTAATACCCCGGTGTGGTTGCCGCAAACACCACACCAGTAATAAAATAATATATATGAATAAGTGTTATGCAAACCAAAGTATAAAAAAAAAAAAACCCTCAAATAGTCCGTGCTAAATATATAAATCAAATCATCAAAAAGATACATTCACAAAAAAGTGCATTAACCACTTGCTGACCGGCCTCCGCAGTTCTACTGCGGCAAAATGGCACGGCTGGACGAAACGACGTTATGTTACATCGCTTCGCCCTGAGGCCACTAGGGGCGCAGGCACGCGCCCGCTGCTCACCCCTGAAGCCAATGTGAGTGCCCGGTGGTCGTCCGCACTGCCACCGCCGTTCGCCAACACCCCTCTGCACGCGACCTCTCGTGACACACCGAGAACCGTAAACACAGAGATCCCGGTTCTCTGAGGGGAGAAGAGACTGATCGTGTGTTCATACGAAGTATGACTGTCATCTCCCCTACACAGTCCCCTCCCCCCTTCGGTTAGAACACACACCCAGGGAACACAGTTAACCCCTTGATCGCCCCCCTAGTGTTAATCCCTTCACTGCCAGTGACATTTTTACAGTAATCAGTGTATTTTTATAGCACTGATCGCTGTACAAATGACAGTGGTCCCAAAATGTTATCAAAAGTGTCCGATGTGTCTGCCGCATTGTCGCAGTCACGATAAAAATCACAGATCGCCGCAATAACTAGTAAAAATAATAATAAAACTGCTATAAATCTATCGCCTATTTTGTAGACGCTATAACGTTTGGGCAAACCAAATCAATATACGCTTATTGCGATTTTTATTACCAAAAATATGTAGAAGAATACATATCGGTATAAACTGAGAAAAATTTAGCTTTTTTTAAAAAAAATGGGGATATTTATTATAGCAAAAAGTACAAAATATTGTGTTTTTTTCAAAATTGTCGCTCTTTTTTTGTTTACAGCGCAAAAAATAAAAATCGCAGAGATAATCAAATACCACCAAAAAAAGCTCTATTTGTGGGGAAAAAAAGGAGGTCAATTTTGTTTGGGTGCAACGTCACACGACTGCGCAATTGTCGGTTAAAGCGACGTAGTGCCGAATCACAAAAAATGGCCTGGTCATTTAGCAACCAAATCTTCCAGGGCTGAAGTGGTTAAAGGATATCTAAAGGTTAGTTTTTAAAAAACATACATGTTATACTAACCTCCTCTGCGCAGTTGGTTTTGCATAGAGTGGCCCCCGATCCTCCTCTTCTGGGGTCCCCCAGCGACGCTCCTGGCTCCTCCTCTTCTCGAGTGCCCCCTGTTGGGAAGCCGCTCGCTCGTGCGGGCGCACTCCCGTGTCCTGCTGCTGCGTCCATTGACACAGACAGCACAACTCGGCACCGCCCCCCCCGACTCCCACATCATCGGGTTTGATTGACAGCAGCGGGAGCCAGTGGTTGCACTGCTATCAATCTATCCAATCAGGACCCGAGACACCGGATCATGCTCGTCAGGTTCAGGTACGTAAAAGGGGGGGCTCTGGGGGGTGCTACATCACAGGAGGTTTTTCACCTTAATGAATAGAATGTATTAAGGTGAAAAACCTCCAGGCTTTACAACCCTTTAAGTAATTTGAGCTTCGAGCTAACCACTTGAGCTCCGGAAAGGTTTACCCCCCCCCCCCTTCATGACCAGGCCATATTTTTTTGCTGTACGGCACGGCGTTAATTTAACTGACAATTGCGCGGTTGTGTGACGCTGTACCCAAATAAAATTGATGTCCTTTTTTTCCCCCCACAAATACAGCTTTCTTTTGGTGGTAGTTGATCACCTCTGCGTTTTTTCTTTTTTTTTTTTTTTTTTTTTTACTATAAACAAAAAGAGCTGACAATTTTGAAGAAAAAAAACAATATTTTTTACTTTCTGCTATAAAACATATCCAATAAAAAAAAAAATGTAAAAAAAATCGAATTTCTTCTTCAATTTAGGCCAACATGTATTCTGCTACATATTTTTGCTAAATAAAATCCCAATAAGTGTATATTGATTGGTTTGCGCAAAAGTTATAGCGTCTACAAACTATGGAATGTTTTTATGGAATTTTTGTTTATTTATTTATTTTTTTCACTCGTTATGGTGGCGAACAGCGACTTTTAGCGGGACTGCAACATTACAGGGGACAAATCGGACACTAATTGACACTTTTTTGGGGACCAGTGACACCAATAGAGTAATCAGTACTAAAAAATTATGCACTGTCACCATACAAATGGCACTGGCAGGGAAGGGGTTAACATCAGGGACAATCAAAGGGGGTTATTTACTAAAGCTGGTGAGTGCAAAATCTTGTGCAACTCTGAATAGAAACCAATCAGCTTCCAGGTTTTATTGCCAAAGCTTAGTTGAACAAGTTGAGATTAGAAGCTGATTGGCTACCATGCACAGCTGCACCAGATTCTGAGTGCGCCAGTTTCAGTAAATCTCCCCCAAAGTGTTGAATGTGTACCTAAGGGGTGCTTTCTAACTGTGTGAGGGGGAGGTGCTTGCAGAGGCGGCTCTAGGCTTTGTGAGCCCTTAGGCAAAACTTACACATGAGGCCCCATGGACTGGGACGCTCCGTGTTGAGGCCGCTATTCCTCAGGCTGCGGGCAGTATCCGATTTGCCCGTCAGCTCCTGGGCCGCAGAGTCCCAGTGGGGGTAGGCGGAGCCGCCGGTGTCAACTTCAGTGATTAAGAACAGGTAAATTAGGCGGCCGCGAGGCCCCTGTGAGTGCGAGGCCTTAGGCGACCGCCTAATTTGCCTAATTAGAGAGCCGCCTCTGGATGCTTGTACTGTAAGAAGACAGAGATCCGAGTTCCTGTTTAGCAGAAACACAAGATCTCTGTCTTGTCCTGTCACAGAATGGCGACCTGCCTTGTTTTACGTAGGCAGACCCGCTGGTCTGTCTGCCTCAGGAATGATCGGCAGGTCCCGACGGACATCGGCTGATTGGCTCCTGCTGTCACAGTCACAACGCCAATCACAGCGGGAGCTGATCGCCGGTGGCGCACACACGCGCCCCAGATCCGCCGCAGTACATATGCGCGGGGCGGTCCGGGAGCGGGTTAAAGTGCTAAAAGTGCATAATAGTCCGTATCCTACAATAAATAAAGTGTCCAGTCCTCTTTCTTCAGTGAAGGCAGCTTCAGTGTGACAACATAAAGACAAATGGTGTACTTCCACCCGATCATGACACCTAAGTGCTCCCAGTATTCTCCCCTTAGTGAGTAATCAAATACGCTTTTGATCACATAAGGAAATCATCCTCCATCGTTGCTAGCCCAATTGTAGTCCTTTTCAGTTTTGATCTGGATATCCTGTGGTGGTGGTCCAATTTCTAGGAGACTTCATCCGATATTATCCGATGGTGGAAGCATGAAATCATTTTTTCATGCAATACCAGATCGTATCGTACGATTGTAAAAAAATACAATACAAATACACTACAACGCATTACATCACTTCCAAATTTTTATTCTGCTGTACGAACATTTTCACAACTTGAGTAATCTATTCAATTTCTACTTGCGGCTAGTAGCAAGCGAAAAAAAATCAGATGATCTTTCATCCGATATTTCGATCGTGTGTACAGGGCAGTGGTGGCTGGTGGTTTTTTGTTTGGGGGGGTGGCAAACAACCACAACCCCCCCCCCCCCCCGCAGCACCTTAAACTTTACCCCCCCACCTCGCTGTCTGCCCGTCCACCGTCACTTACCCCATCTAGTCGGCGGGCACATTGGGCAGCAATGGAGATCAGGCATCGGCAGGCACTTCGGGCAGCGGCAGAGATCGGGCATCGGCGGGCACGTCAGGCAGCGGCGGGCACATTGGGCATTGGGCAGCGACGGAGATCGGGCATCAGCGGGCCTGTTGGGCAGCGGTGGGAACATCGGGCAGCGACAGAGATTGGGCATCAGCGGGCACATCGGGCAGCGACGGAGATTGGGCATCGGCGGGCACGTCGGGCAGCGACACACACATCGGGCAGCGATGGGTATCAGACCCGCTTCCCGATTGGCCGGAGAAGGATCAGTGTTGCAACAGTGAATATTCATTCACTGTTATAACAACGCAATGCCCTTAATAGATGGGCCTTCACTGGTACATGGCATTAGGAGACGTTCGGACGCGCAGACACGATCTAACTGCCCATAAAGGCATTCATTATCCATTTGAAAAAGGGTCCCCCCCATTTACCCATTTAGTTTTTTCTCTTCTGACTCTTTTTTTTATTATTTTTTTATGTCCTATTCAATTGAAACTTTGAGGTTGAGGGCCATGACAGTGCAGATCTGCCCCTGTAGCTATGGGAGATAGATCGCTGCAGAAGAAGTGCTGACAACATCTCCCTCTCTGCAAGAGGCTGTCTCTCATCTGTCACATGTACACTCTGACAGGTCACTAGAGAAACTTTTGTTACCCTTGGCAATTACTTTATCTTTACACTGTATGGACTGCACTGTTATCTTCATACCCCAAGGTGTTTTGTGACATGACCTGCAACTATGGGTGCCGGTTACTTGCATTGCACCCCTTTAGTAATTTCAGACCAGACAAAGGCAAAGATTCAAATGCTTTACCTGAATAAATAAACATTATGACATACTGTACACAGACAACAGTCCAAAATAAAGTGCAGACTTTTCCTTAACATTCCTAGTCCCTAACTTCAGGCTGGTGGCTGCCCCAGCATACCTGCATATGCAAGAGCCCATTCTTGGCAGAGTCCGTGCTTGGTTTCTTCAGGGAGGACTGCAAGACCCAACAATCCCCCTTGGTAGGGGAAACTCTGACCTCGGCATGGCACTGGGAATCCAGACTCCGTCAATGGCGGTGAGCATGTACATGACAAATGAGCAAGGCCCAGTCTCTCCTTCTAGTAAGAACCCCCTAGGGCAGGTGGGTTTTCCTTTTGGGGGGGGGGGGCAAACAGCCACCCCCCCTGGTCGGTTGGTCAGTCGTAACCCCCCCCCCGGGTGGACAGTCAAGACATCTAATCCCCGCACTTACCCCATCTAGGAAGTGGGTGGGCGGGCAGCGTGTCCATCGAGCGGCAGCTTTCTTACTTCCTCCTCCTGTGGATCATGGCTGCTTCTGCCGTGCATCTCCCTACTCCTCCTTTTAGGCGTCCAATAGGATCGCCTATCCTTTCTGCCCACCGGGAAATGGGTATCACACCTGCATTTCCTGATTGGCGGAGAGGCGATTTAGTGTTAGAAAAGCAAATATTCAACACATCTGGGTGGGCTCCTAGCGCAATGCTCTGTGCCACGAGCCCACCCTATTTTGAAGCCTATTAGAGCCTCTAGCTCTAATCAGGTGCTTAAAAGAAAACACCCCCGCTGCTCCTGCAAGGAGCCGGACTCATGAATAGGGGTGACAATGGCTATGGAAAGGGGAGGTGGCGCCTGTGCACTCTTAATGGATGGACCGCCCCTGCCCCAGGGTCTGGGCCTCCTTCTTATAGAACATAGGACCGGGGGGGCGGAACCAAGAAAACCCATCAAGAAAGACCCGGGAAAGACATCGAACCCTAATCTTCCCAACCAGGGCTAACCACTACCTGCCTACACGGGGAGGACTGATTTAGGTTCTAATAAACTTAGAACCCATTATTTTATCCTCTCGCTACATCTATGTGACAACAATGTAAAAATTCTGTATTTCCATATATGCTATATTTTTTCATGGACAATATTTTATTCTATAAATTATGGATACATGTGCAGAGATGCTTGTAGGGCAGGATCTTGCTGGAGGCAATTTGTTATTTTTACCTGAATATTGATGACTACTTTGTCATTGGTATTTTTTTTTGTATGATTTTTAACATGATGTATAATAAATATTAACATCTTTAACAGTACATTTGGGTTTATACTATTGTTGTACCATAAAACATTTTTTTTAGGGCTGGTTTACACCAGATGCAGTCCGGTGCATCAAAAACGCATGGACAGTGTTTAACATGGATTCCAATGGCCCTCGTTCATACCAGTGCAGTGTGTTCCAGTGCAGTCAAGAAAAGTAGAGCATGTAGCATTTATTTTCTGTATGGAACATATATGGAAGGCCGAAAAACACATAAAAAACACACCGGAATGTCCTCAATTTAGATTAAGAGAAAAATGAGGGGGGGACGCACAAAAATGCACCAAAAACGCGCCTGCTGAATCACATCCGGAACCCAAACATCGCTGTGTGAACTGGCCTTTACAGCAATTCTTTGGGTTATATATCAATCAATTTTGGATGTACAGTAAGTACTGTGACCTCGGTGGCATCTACACCCAGTTGTTTGAAATCTAAACCACTTACAGTAGAATAATTGATTTCAAACCATTTGGCGATCTTTTTAGATCCCTTACCAGACATTTCTGGCCCATACGCAGGTACCCCTTCATGCACCCTCACCCAGGTCGGGACAAGTGGGGGGGGGGGGCTCGAGGGTCATCTGCCCCGGGCACAATTTTTGTTATGTGGAGGGGATGTTGGGAGCTTTTCATCACTCCATTTTCTATTTCCTAAAAGACAGGAATGATGTTGTTAAAGAAAAAAATGTGTGTGTGTTATCCTGCGCTCCCTGGTTATTAACAAAACCTAATGGAGTTGATTTACTAAAGGCAAATAGACTGTGCACTCTGCAAGTGCAGTTGCTCCAGAGCTTAATAAATGAGCAGAAGCTCTGCTGAATTCCATCATCCAATCATGTACAAGCAAAAATGCATTCTTTTCTATTTTCCTTGCACGTGATTGGGTAATCTTTGCAAAGTGAAGCCTTACCTCATTTACTAAGCTCTGGAGCAACTGCACTTGCCTTTAGTAAATCAACCCCAATGTGTCAATTTGTAATATAAATAGTGTTGAGAAGGCTGCAAACAAATATATTGTGTTCCCACAACTACAAAACCAAGTAATAAAAAATTGCTGCGGCTCAGGGGTGGATCCAGAGCCTAGTCTCGGGAGGGGCACTGGCAGAAAATACACTAACTGACCCCCGTGCTACACTAACTGACCCCCGTGCTACACTAACTGACCCCCATGCTACACTAACTGACCCCCATGCTACACTAACTGACCCCCATGCTACACTAACTGACCCCCATACTACACTAACTGACCCCCATGCTACACTAACTGACCCCCATGCTACACTAACTGACCCCCATGCTACACTAACTGACCCCCATGCTTCACTAACTGACCGCCATACTACACTAACTGACTTTCTCTCTCCCCCCCCCCCCCCGGGCCAGTAACAGGACTGTCTCAAGGGAGTCTCACTCACCTTCGTGTCTGGCTGGCCTGCATCAGTCCAGAGGAGGAGAAGACAGCCGCGGCTCACAATGCTTCTCTCCCCCGCGCTGTAGCTGCCATGTTCAGTGTCCGGCGCAGCGCTCTGTGATTGGCCGTATGGGGGTCATGTGCAGAGGCGGGACTTCAGGAGCAATCACGGACAGGCCAGCTCTACGCCTCACGTGACCCCCATACGCCCAATCACAGGGCGCCGGACACTGAACATGGTGGCCAGAGCCCGGGGACACAGGAAGATAAAATTAGGAGGAGGCAGCCAGTGACACTGGCGCCCCCCTAAATGTCACATCCGGGGCCACGGCACCCCCCACGCTAGGAACTCACTCACCTGCCAACTCCCGCTGACTGGCCCGCCCGCACACTCGTCCCTGGGCCCTGACTGGCCTGTTCATCACACTAATTTCGCGGAGGGGGCAATTGCCCCGTTGCCCCCCCTGGATCCGCCCCTGCTGCGGCTGCCCCTAATATTCAAAACGAAAAAGAAAATCCTTATGCACTACCCATATCTGTGCTAATTACAATAAAAATCAATCATAACAATATCTATGTGCATGAAAATCAACATAACACATAGGGGTTAATTTACTAAATAGACTGTGCACTTTGCAAAGTGCAATTACCCTCTGCAAGTGCAGTTGCTCCAGAGCGTAGAAAAAGAGGTAAAGCTTCACTTTGTAAAGAATACCCAATCACATGCAAGGAAAATTTAAAAAAAAAACAGCCTTTTTGCTTGCTTATGATTGGATGATGGAATTCAGTAGAGCTTTTCCTCATTTACTAAGCTCTGGACCAACTGCACTTTGCAAAGTGCACAGTCTATTTTCCTTTAGTAAATCAACCCCATAATATCAAATAAGCTGGTGAATCTTATTTTCACGCAATAATTAGTGTTCACCTACACTAGTGTTTAAAAGTTAATATATAATAGTCCACCCTTATGTACCAATCCTTATTCCATGCACAGTGACTCCTACCACCATTCACATATGCACTCACCTCCAGCTGCGACCTGTATATACCAGGTCATACCATGCCTTCCTCTACTGGTGTACACAATCAGGCTCCTCTCCAATGCTCCTCCTTCTTCCCTCTATTTCTCTCAGTGATATACACTTTTGCCAATTGTTTGTTGTATGGCTCTTTAAATTCGTGCATAGATCTCTGCAGACAAGTTCATACAACTTAGAGTGCTCTCATGGAGTAGTAAGTTAAACATTCTTATTTATTTAAAATTATTGCACTTACATAATGTAAAAAATGTCATCACTTTGGTAAACAACAGCAGGGCTGCAGCTCCCACGTCAGCTCCAGTACACAGCACAGCATCACTCGACTCCACCCAACATGTGTCGTCACAGTCACGTGACTTCCTCAGGGGTTAGGTCCACACTATTATTTCAATTCCTCCACTGACTATTTAATCTGATGCATGTGTACATTAGTACATTAGTACGCAATTTTAGTACAGGAGAGGAGCCTGTACAACTGTGCAAGACTGATGGGAAGGCTGGAGGTTCAATCTAAATACTAAAACAAATATGGAGGGACAAGCATTAAAAATGTAAAAGCCTCTTTTATTTTAAAGTGGTTCTAAAGGCTGAAGGTTACTTACTTTAATGCATTATCTGCATTAGTGCAGATCTTCCCCCTAGCCCCGCTTATACTTACCTGGGCCTGATCTCAATCCAGCGCTGTACATGAGAGCAGCAGCTCTCTCCCTCCTCATAGGCTCAGATATAACAGCAGGAGGCATTGGCTCCCACTGCTGTCAATCACAACCAGTGAGGAGGAAGCGGGGCTGAGCTGTGCTCTGTCTATGGACACACAGCCCCCGCTTAGGAGTGGCAATGCACAAGTGCCATCATAGCAAGCGGTCTGCTATGGCGGGCACTCAGTGTGGGGGGAGAGCCAAGAGTGACGACAGGGGACACAAGAAGAGGAGGATCGGGGCTACTCTTTGCAAAACCATTGCATAGAGTAGGTAAGTATGCTATGTTTGTTAGTTTGGAAAAATAAAATGTGAACCTACGGTATAATATCACTTTGAGGATCCAATAATCATTGCTTCCTGTGGGGGCACTTGGCAGGAGGGAGGGGCCGGCAAGGGACCAAAGAAGAGGAGGATCGGGGCCGTTCTGTGCAAAACCATTACACAGAGCAGGTAAGTGTAACATGTTTGTTATTTTCAGAAAAATTGTAGCTTTATAATCACTTTAAGGTGAAGGCTGCAATAGTAATTCATAATATGTGACAACTAGAAATGCATTATAATTTCCCTTTAAATTTCTGTGCGCTCTAAAAGTGATATTTCAATTACAAATAAAGCTTGGGTGAAAGAGTCACCAATGCTCCCTCGCCAAAGAAGTTGTTCGGCTGCAGGGGTCACCCTGAGTAAGTTTTAGTGATGGAGTTTATGTGGGTGTATGATGTCATTGTCTTACCCCATGTGACATTTTGGAGCCTGGTGATTGGCCGGACACTTCATTAACAGAGCAACAACAGAGCAAAGGCACCAATAGAGTGTGGAGGTGGTGAAGGAGCATGGAACTGTAAATACACCTTGCTGGGAGGAAAGGGAGGTGGGCTTTGCACTGAATTCCCTGTCTCTTTAGGATCCTAGTGGGAGCTTATTTCTGTTTTGTGATACCCTTTGTGTAAAAATTTCTTGCACCGTTTTTCTTTATTTATCATTAAACGATATTTGAAAACGGTCTGGCTGAATTTTTGAATGCTCTACTTAAATATTGTCTTCTCATTGTGTAAACACTGTTACATTCCTGTCTGGGTGTGGCAGTGAATGATACAGACTTTTTTTAAGACTGGGTTCACACTATCTTCGCATGCGGCTCACAGCAGGGGTCCGGTGCGTCCCCCGTTCACCGTCTGAGGCCCGATTTCAGCCCGAATTCTTGGCTGAATTCGGACCTGAAAAGGACCAAAAGACGCCACAGGACTCCTGTGCAAATTTGCACCGGAGATATGTGAATCGGCTCCATAGAGAGCCATTCAAAATCTCCAACTATTGCAAATTGGATGCGGTGAACCTGCATCCAATTCGCAATAGTGTGAACCCAGCCTAAAGATCAGAATGTAACAGCGAATGCTGCGAATGGTGCATGTTTCCATTAAACACATGGTGGTGGCATGTGTGCATTAAGGTTCAACTGCTCAGTTGACCTGCTCAAGGGATGGTCACTCTCATGCCCCGTACACACGGTCGGACATTGATCCGACATTCCGACAACAAAATCCTAGGATTTTTTCAGACGGATGTTGGCTCAAACTTGTCTTGCATACACACGGTCACACAAAGTTGTCGGAAAATCCAATCGTTCTAAACGCGGTGACGTAAAACACGTACGTTGGGACTATAAATGGGGCAGTGATGAAACAGAAACTCCTACATAAGTTGTATCTGTCTATCTGCAGTCTTCTCTTCTCTACATCCATTTAAAGTCCTGAATTTTTAAGCTTGTCTGAGAGTTCAGAAAAAAGGGGGCAGAGAGATAAAGTTACACTCTGCAGAGCTCAGTGAGGAGAGCTCTGAGAGCTGATTGGAGGGAAGGGACACACCCCCCTTCACACAGCTCACAGGAATAGAGCTGAGGCTGTCAATCAGTTGGATCTCCCTCCCCTGTCACCTTTTTTCTCTTGGTGGCAGGAAGGCTTGTCATGCTGATTGTCAGTGGTGACCCGTCCATACGGGCGCAGGGGCGCCGCCCCCCTAATCCATGCAGCTGGCCCCTAATCTACATACAGGGCACCTGACACATGGATTTCAATGGCTTTTTTTTTTTTTAAGCACATGATTAGAGCCTGAGACTCTGGCTTCAAAAAAGAATTGGCTCGGAGCGCAGAGCACTGCGCCCTGAGCCCACCCAGTTGTGTAACAATAGCAAATTAATATTCGCTATTGTCTTCCTGATTCTTCTCCAGGCCAATCAGAAAGTGGGTCCTGAGTCCTGTCACCTGATTGGCCGAGAGGAGAAACGATCCTATTGACCAAGGAGTAGGAGGAGGGAGGAGACACAGGGGAAGCTGCGGAAGCAAAGGAGGAGGAGACGCAGGGCGAAGCTGCCACCCCGACCCCCGGAGAAAACGCTGCCCGTGACCTAGATGGGGTAAGTGTGGGGCTGGTGACTGACTGACCAGGGGGGTTGTGGCGGCGGGTGGATTGTTTGCCACCCCCCTCAGAAAAGTAATCCACCATCCGCCACTGGTCTCAGGACCAACTTCCTGTTTGGCCAGGAGGAGAAGCAATGGCCCCGGAGCGAGGAGCATCAGCCCTACCCGGATCCTCCTCATCTGCCTCCTAAGGTAAGGAGGCCTCTGATCGCCGCCTTCCCATCTGTCGCCCGCGGGGTGGGGATCGCCTCCTTCCCATAAGTCACACGCGGGGGGTATCTCCCCCATCCCATCTGTCTCCTGTGGGGTGGGGATCGCCGCCTTCCTGTAAGTCACATGCGGGGGGTATCTCCACCATCCCATCTGTCTCCTGTGGGGTGGGGATCATCGCCTTCCCGTAAGTCTCCCGCGGGGGGGTATCTTCGCCATCTCATCTGTCTCCTGTGGGGTGGGGATCGCCGCCTTCCCGTAAGTCTCCCGCGGGGGGTATCTCCACCATCCCATCTGTCTCCCAAGGGGTGGGGATCGCCGCCTTCCCATAAATCTCCCTTGGAGGGGTATCTCCGCCATCCCATATGTCTCCCCCAAGGAAGGGGGGGTGGCGTTTGTTTGCGGACCCCCGTCCAAAATATTGAGCTCCAGCCGCCACTGCTGATAGTAGAGGAACAAAGCAGAAGACAGAAATGACACTTTTGAGACAAGTACACACTATAGAGGGATATGCTTTGTTCGTATTTCATGCCTGAGGTTTACAACCACTTTAAGAAGCAAATATACTATTTAGAAATATATACTTTGTATTTCACATACTAATCTTGCTTGAGGAGAAGTAAGGTGCACACAATAACACACAAATCCTGTAGCCTTGAGCCTTCTGTGAGCGACAATGGATGGTATACTGCAATGAGTGACAGGTGATAGACTCAGTCTCCTGCACTAGGCATGGGGTATACAGAGGTACATTAGAAGTGTCATCTGGGGACACTGTGTGACTCGGAGACATGAGATGACTGACAGCAACATTTATTGAAACAAAGTGACAATGAAGAGAAGGAAGAGAGGAAAGCGGAATCGAGGAGAGAGAAGGAGAGAAAGAAGCAAACGAGAAAAGAGAGGAGAACAAGTTGAGGTAGAGATAAGCGGACAGAGCAAGAAGTGGGGGAGAAGAGAGGAGAGGAGATGAGGAGAGAAGAGGAGAGGAGCGAGGGATAAAAATAGGAGAGACAATAAAAGAGAAGAGAGAACAAAAACAAGAAGAACATGTACATGGGAGAGGAGGAGAGAGATGAGAGAAAGGGAAGAAAATAATCAGAGAGATGGGAGAGAAAGAATAGGAGAGAAAAGGGAGGGATAGAGGATGTAGCAGAGAGAATAGATAAGAGAGAATAAGCCTAGGTTCACACTAGTGCCTGGAAAACACTGCATGTGCTTCGCACAGGAATCGCACCACATTCCTGTGCACATCACATGCGATGTCTCTGTGGTGCGATTTGAGCGAAGAACGAAATGGGTAATTGGGGGAGAGAGAAGAAGAGAAAAAAGAAGCAAACAAGAAAATAGAGAATACCGCATATATACTTGAGTATAAGTTTTTTTTTATAAGTTTTTTTAGCACATTTTTTATGCTGAACCCCCCCCCCCTCGGCTTATACTCAAGTGAGGGCAGGGTAACCCGGGCATTAGGCCGCTTGCCCTGGGGCCACTCTGAACTGAGGCTGCAGCACTCCCCTCTCTCCCTCCTTTACACAGCGGGAGACTGCTGTGTCTCGGAGCTGACTCTGAAATTTTCGGCCGTGCTGTGACAAAAGTCCCGCCCTCCTCATAGACCAGCTCATGTGATAGACAGAACACTGTGTCTATCACACAAGCTGGTCTAGGAGGAGGGTGGGACTTTTGTCACAGAGCAGCCACACTTTTTTAAACTGAGCTCTGAGACTCGTGAGGTGCCCACTGTGCAATCCAGGTACTGACTGCTGCTGAGACTGCATGAATTGGCACAGTCACTACTAGTGAGGCTGCAATGACGGGCACAATGAGGCGGCAATGATGGGCGTGAGATTACAATGATGGGCATGGTGAGGCTGCGGTGATGGGCACAGTGAGGCTACAATGATGGGCACGGTAAGGCTGCAATGATGGGCATGGTGAGGCTGCAGTGATGGGCACAGTGAGGCTACAATGATGGGCACGGTAAGGCTGCAATGATGGGCATGGTGAGGCTGCAGTGATGGGCACAGTGAGGCTACAATGATGGGCACGGTAAGGCTGCAATGAGGGCATGGTGAGGCTGCAGTGGTGGGCACAGTGAAGCTACACTGATGGGCACGGTAAGGCTGCAATGAGGGCATGGTGAGGCTGCGGTGGTGGGCACAGTGAGGCTACACTGATGGGCACGCTAAGGCTGCAATGATGGGCATGGTGAGGCTGCGGTGGTGGGCACAGTGAGGCTACACTGATGGGCACGCTAAGGCTGCAATGATGGGCATGGTGAGGCTGCGGTGGTAGGCACAGTGAGGCTACAATGATGGGCACAGTAAGGCTACAATGATGGGCATGATGAGGCTGCGGTGATGGGCTCAGTGAGGCTACAATGATGGGCACAGTAAGGCTGCAATGATGGGCATTGTGAGGCTGCAGTGATGGACACAGTGAGGCTACAATGATGGGCACGGCAAGGCTGCATATGGACCATAGAGGATGATAAGTATTTGGAAAAAGAGAGAAGAAGGTACATAGTGAAGTACTGCCAGCACTAAGTTACTGCACATTAACAAAAAGCCACTCACAAGATGGCTTGAAAAACAGGCATCAGTGTGTTCTGGGTTCGCATCTGCAGTGTGCATTCCACGGATACCGGAAGTTGCATCACTGGTGCGTAAACCGGAAATGCGTATTTGACGGAATCACATCCAATCACAGTTCTTAGGTTGCAATACCGGAATCAAATAAATCGTCAAAAACAACAGACGATCTTATCTATATACACCCCTCCTACGGTGCTGAGAGTGCTGTGATGTGGAAGGTTAATTTCGACAGTGAAGGTGAATCCGACCACAAAGCTACACCACCTATGTAGTGCTACAGCCTCCTCTCTCTACTTAAACATATTGTAACACACAGATCAGATTTGGCTCTCTAAGGCTCTGATGAAGAGGATAACCCTCGAAACACGTTAGTTAATCATTTGATTATCCCTTGCAGTGGATATCACTTTATAACAATTTATCAAGTATGTAACATTGCCTTTTATTCATATGTACGAATATGTAGTATTTCTCTGTATATACCTAATTTGTTTGTAATAAACTCATTTTTCAACGTTTCGTGCATTAGGCCAGGCGCCTTCCTTTAAATTTATATATAGCATTTCGGACTTCCCGTAGTCGACCTAGGCAGTGGGGCATGTATGATCACTTCACACTTACACCATCAAGAAATACTACCACCCTACTAAGGCCCTCCGCACTCCGTAGGAGAATATCTTTTCTGTTTATACCTTTAGAGAGAAGAGGGAACTGATAGAGAAAGCAGTAGGTAGAGAGACCTGGGGAGAAAGAATAAAAGAGAGAGAGATTGAGAAAAAGATAGAAAGAAGAGAGAGAGGGATATAAATAGAGAGATTGTAGAGCAGAGAGCAATAAAGAAAAGAGCAGTTAGAGGATAAGGTACAAAGAACAGGAGAGATACAAGAGGGAGCAAAGAAAGAATAAGTGAAGAGAGAGGGTCTAAAAAAGAGAGAAGGAGGGATAGAAGACGGAGTAAATGCAGAGAAACTGACAAAATAGAGGAGGGAAAGAAGAAAGATTAAGGGTAGAAGGATGGAACAAAGTGAGAAAAGAAAAGAGGGCAGAAGAGAGAGAGATTGAGAAGTGGAGATACTGAAAACTAAAGTGATAGAGAAAGGAGGTAAGAGAGAGAAGATGGATAAAAATGAGAGAGATTGAGAAGTGGAGAGATGGTGGAAGGAGCAAAGAAAGACTATAGGAAGAGGGGCATGAGAAAGAAGAGAGAGACAGAAGTGAGAGATAGGAGAGATAAAGCAAAGAGCAAAGGAAAAAATAGAGGATGACAGAGGGATAGAAGAGAGAAAAGAATGCAGGATAGAGGATGGAGTGGATAACAATAACATGAGAGAGAGAGAGGGCTAGAAAAAGGGATTGAAAACAAAAGAGATACAGGACGGAGATGAGAGAGAAGAGAGGGATACAAATGAGAGAGATTGAGAAGAGGAAAGATGGTGGAAGGAGCAAAGAAAGAATAGAGGAAGAGAGAGGGATAGAAGAGAGGAAAGAATGCAGGATAGATGATAAAGTGGATAAGAAAAACAGGAGGGAGAGAAGGCTGGAAGAAAGGGATTGAAAACAAAAGAGATAGAGGAGGGAGGTGAGAGAGAAAAGGGGAAGAAAGAAGCATAGAAGTAAGAAAGTTGAGAGAGATTAAGAAGAGGAAAGATACAGAAAGAAATAATAGCGAAAGAGATAGGCGATAGAAGAGGAAAACTAAGGAAAGACAGAGGAGAGAATACATAGAGTGAACAAAGAAGATAGGAGGATAGAAGAGAAGGATTGAGGGAGGGTGAGAGAGAAGAGATAGATGTGACAGATAGATTGAGAGGATAGCTACAGAAAGGAATAAAGAAAAGAAAAAGAAAGAGAGGGGTAAAAGAGAGAGAAGGAGTGACAGAGAGAAAGGGAAGGAAAGAAGATAGGGACTGAAAACAGGAGTGATAGAGGAAGAAGGTGTGAGAGAAGAGAGGGATAGAAGTTATAGTGAAATTAAGAGGAGAAATAGAGGATGGAGCAAAGAAAAAATAAATGGAGAGAGGGATAGAAGAGGGAAAATAAGGAAAGATGGAGGAAAGAGTGGACAGAGAGAACAGGAGAGAGCAAATTATATAAGAAATGGACCTGGGACAGAAGAGATAGTAGAGGGAGGTAAAAAGGAAGAAGGGAAAAAAATAGAAGTGAGAGATTTGAGAGAGATATTAAGGAGAGGAGAGATACAGGAACGAGCAAACAAAAAATAGAGAAAGAGAAATGGATAGGAAAGAGAAAAGAAGGAGGGATGGATAGAGAGAACATAGGGAAGAAAAAGGATAGAATAAAGGGATTGAGAACAGAAGAGAGGGAGGAGGGAGGTCAGAGGGAATAAAAGAAGGATATAAATGAGAAAGTCAAGATAGAGAGAGGGATTAAGATGAGGGATACTGGAAGCAGCACAGAAAGAAGAGAGCAAGAGAGATAGAAGAGAGAGAGAGAGGAGGGATAGAGGAAGGAGTAGAACAAGGGAGCAAGAGATAGAAGAGAGGAAATGAAAAGGGAATGAGAAAAAAGAGAGAGATAAAAGTTAGGAATAGGAGAGATAAAGCAAAGAGCAAAGGAAAAAATAGAGGATGAGAGAGGGATAGAAGAGAGAGAAGAAGGGGGATAGAGGAAGGTGTAGACAAGGAGGGAAGAGGGGATTGGAAACAGGAATGACAGAGGAGGGAGGTGAGAGACAAGAGAGGGAGAGAAGTTAGAGATAGATTGAGAGGAGGAAGGAGCAAAAAAATAGAGGAAGAGAGATAGAAGAGAGAAAATAAGGAGGGATGGATATAGAGAACAGGGGAGGGAAGAGGATATAAGAAAGGGATTGAGACCAGAAAAGAAAAAGTAGGGAGCTGAGAAGGAAGGAAGAAGGATAGTGAGAAAGTCAAGAGAATGAGATTAAAAAGAGGAGAGACACTAGAAAGAGCAAAGAAAAATAGACAAAATGAGAGGGATAGATGAAAGATTAAACTGAGAGAACGGGGGAGAGAGAAGGACAGAACAGAGGAGATAAAAGAGAGAGGTGAGAGGGAAAAATAGAAGAAAGAATGATAGAAGTAAGAGATAGAGAAAAGGAGAAATAGAGGAAGGAGCAATGAAAAAAGAGAGAAGGAGGAATAGAGGGGGAGTAGATGGAGAGAACGGGGAAATTGTGTGTGTGTTGGGGGGGGGGGGTGAGAGAGAAGAGAGAGATAGAAGAGATTGATTGTGAAGAGGAGAGATAAAGGAAGAGCAGAGAAAGAGAAAGGTATAGAAGGAAAAGAAGGATGGATAGAGATAGAGGAAGGAGTAGATAGAGAGAAGAAGGGAGATAGGAGGATTGAAGGGAGGGATTGAGAGACGGAGGTGAGAAAGAAGGGAGATAGAAGTGACAAAGAGATAGACTGGGGAAAGTAGAAAGAAGGAGCAAAGAAATGAGAGAGATGGGGTAGAGGAGGGAAAAGATAAAGAGAACAAGGGAGATAGGAGGATATAAGAGGGGAGAGGGGGTGAGAGAGAAGAAGGAGCAAAGAAGTAGAGATAGAAGAAGGAGGGGTAAAGGAGGGAGTAGATGGGGAGAGCAGGGGAGAAAGGAGGATAGAATAGAGGGATTGAGAGAGGGGAGTGAGAGAGAAAAGAGAGCTAGAAATGATAGACAGATTAACAAGAGAAGAGATAAAGGAAGGAGCAAAGAAAAAGAGAGGGATAGATAAGAAAGAAGAAGAAGGAATAGAGGAGGGAATGGATAGCGAGAACAAGGGATATAGGAGAATAAAATAGAGGGATGAGGGCGGGGGTTGAGAGAGAACAGAGAGAAAGAAGTGAGAGATAGAAAAGAGAAGAGAGGAAGGAGTGAGAGGGGAATGAGTACATAGGGAGAGGAATGGAGATATCAAGATAGTGAAGTAAAGGAATGATAGGGGAAGGAGGGAGAGAAGATGAGAGATAAAGGAAGGAGCAAAGAAATAGGGAGAGATAAAACAGATAGAAGAAGGAAGGGTAGAGGAGGGAGTAAATAGGGAGAAGAGGGGAGATACCAGGATAGAAGAAAGGGAATGATAGAGGGAGGTGAGGCAGAAAAAGAGAAACAGATGAGAAGAGATAAAGGAAGGAGTAAAGAAAGAGAGAGGGGTAAAGGAGATAGAAGGAGGGATAGGGGAGGTGATAGTTAGGGAGAAGAAAGGAGATACCAGGATATAAGAAAGGCAATGATAGAGGGAGATGAGAGAGAAGAGAGAGATAGAAGAAGGAAGGATAGAGGAGGGAGTAGATAGGGAGAATAGAGGAGATACCAGGATAGAAGAAAGGCAATGATAGATAGGGAGATGAAGGAGAAGAGAGAGATAGAAGAAGGAAGGATAGAGGAAGAAGTAGATAGGGGAAGAGGGGAGATACCAGTATAGAAGAAAGGGAATGATAGAGGAAGGTGAGGGAGAAGAGAAAGATAGAAGAGAAGAGATAAAGGAAGGAGTAAAGAAAGAGAGAGGGATATAAGAGATAGAAGAAGGGATAGAGGAGGTGCTAGATAGGGAAAAGAAAGAATATACCAGGATAGAAGAAAGGGAAGGATAGAGCCAGGTGAAAGAGAAGAGAGTGATAGAAGAGATAGAAGAAGGAGAGATAGAGGAGGTAGTAGATAGGGAGAAGAGAGGAGATACCAGGATAGAAGAAAGGTAATGATAGAGATGAGGGAGAAGAGAGAGATAGAAAATATATAAGAAGGGGGGTAGAGGAGGGAGTAGATAGGGAGAAGAGGGATATATTTCCCAGGATAGAAGAAAGGGAAGGATAGAGGAAGTTGAGAGAAAAGAGAGAAATAGAAGAGAAGAGATAAAGGAAGGAGTAAAGAAAGAGAGAGTGATAGAAGAGATAGAAGAAGGTAGGATAGAGGAGGGAGTAGATAGAGAGAAGAAGGGAGGTATCAGGATAGAAGAAAGGGAATGATAGAGAGGGAGAGATAGAAGACATAAAGGAAGGAGTAAAGAGAGAGAGAGAGGGATAGAAGAGATAGAAGAAGGAAGGATAGAGGAGGGAGTAGATAGAGAGAAGAAGAGAGATACCAGGATAGAAGAAAGAGAAGGATAAGGAGGTGAGAGAGAAGAGAGAGATAGAAGAGAAGAGATAAAGGAATGAGTAAAAAAAGAGAGAGGGATAGAAGAGATAAAGGAAGGAGTAAAGAAAGAGAGAGGGATAGAAGAGATATAGGAAGGAGTAAAGAAAGAGAGAGGGATGGAAGAGACAGAAGAAGGTAGGATAGAGGAGGGAGTAGATAGAGAGAAGAAGGGAGGTACCAGGATAGAAGAAAGGGAATGGTAGAGAGGGAGAGATGGAAGAGATAAAGGAAGGAGTAAAGAGAGAGAGGGATAGAAGAGATAGAAGAAGGAAGGATAGAGGTAGAAGAAGGGAGATAAGAGGATAGAAGAAAGAGAAGGATAGGGAGGTGAGAGAGAAGAGAGAGATAGAAGAGAAGAGATAAAGGAATGAGTAAAAAAAGAGAGAGGGATAGAAGAGATAAAGGAAGGAGTAAAGAGAGAAAGAGGGGGATAGAAGAGATAGAAGAAGGTAGGATAGAGGAGGGAGTAGATAGAGAGAAGAAGGGAGGTACCAGGGTAGAATGAAGGGAATGGTAGAGAGGGAGAGATAGAAGAGATAAAGGAAGGAGTAAAGAGAGAGAAAGAGGGGGATAGAAGAGATAGAAGAAGGAAGGATAGAGGGAGAAGAAGGGAGATAAGAGGATAGAAGAAAGAGAAGGATAGGGAGGTGAGAGAGAAGAGAGAGATAAAAGAGAAGAGATAAAGGAATGAGTAAAAAAAGAGAGAGGGATAGAAGAGATAGAAGAAGGGAGGATAGATGAGGGAGTAGATAGAGAGAAGAAGGGAGGTACCAGGATAGAAGAAAGGGAATGATAGAGGGAGAGATAGAAGAGATAAAGGAAGGAGTAAAGAGAGAGAGAGAGAGAGAGGGATAGAAGAAGGAAGGATAGAGGGAGAAGAGGGGAGATAAGAGGATAGAAGAAAGGGAATGGTAGAGAGGGAGAGATAGAAGAGATAAAGGAAGGAGTAAAGAAAGAGAGAGGGATAGAAGAAGGAAGGATAGAGGGAGAAGAGGGGAGATAAGAGGATAGAAGAAAAAGAAGGATAGGGAGGTGAGAGAGAAGAGAGAGATAGAAGAGAAGAGATAAAGGAAGGAGTAAAGAGAGAGGGATGGAAGACAGAGAAATCCATAGAACCATATAGAGGGGATACGTGGAGAGACAGTGGAAGGGACAGACAGAGAAATAAGTGAGAGGAGATCTTCCCTTCTCTGAATAATTGACTGGCTCTGACTAATTAAAAGTTCTCTCACTCTCCCTCTGCCATTAACCCTTCCCAGCCCCATGATGATGATGCCGCTGCTGTGAGTCTGCTGCCAGTGTCAGTGTGTGTGGCAGGCAGCAGGCGGGCAGAGAGGAGGTGGTGAGGGTGAAGAGGGTGGTGAGGGTGAAGAGGGTGCCTCCGCTGCTGGGTGTTGCACTATCTCTCTGCTCCATCACCAGCAGCAGCAGCAGCATCACTCCCTGCTTGTGGTTGCTAAGGAAACGGCCGCATGGCAACCGGCTGAGAGCCTGGGGGCCGTGTGTGCTGCCGCAGCTGCCGAGCCTCGCTCATTCTCCAGCAAGCAGCAGCTCCGTCCTGCACTCCTCCTCCTCCTCCCTTCCTTCCTCCTCCTTGCTCTGCCAGGGATCCCAGGCTGACAGGGGGAGCCCCAGCAGTGATGGACATGATGATGTTGGTGCAGGGTGCTGCTTGCTGCTCAAACCAGTGGCTGGCCGCTGTCATCCTCAGTGTGTGCTGTCTGCTGCCCTCCTGCCTGCCCGCCGGACAGGGCATGGACTACTCCTGGCCAGCGGACAACCTGGTCGTCAGGCAAGGAGAGACAGCCATGCTTAGGTAGGAGCCCAGCTCATGCTGTCTTGTCTATGTGTGTGTTTGTCATTTTTTTTTCCCTATGTCAGTGTTCATCCTTTTGGTTATGATTGTTTTGCACTTGAGAGGAACCTGCGCCACATTTGCGACACTTTTGGGATTGGGGGGGGGGGGGCTCTTTGCACTCCTTTCTGCACCCAGCCTTTGGAATTTGGGGGGTCTCTTTGCACTCTGTAAAGCATCTGCTGCTCCGCACAGTCACACAACTGCTACTTTTTTTTTCCTCCTTCTTCTGTGTTGAGCTCAGTGGATGCTTCAGGTTTGTTTATCATGGAAATGTCTTTGCATGGAGATAGGGGGAGCTCTGTGGATGGGAAAAGAGTGCAAGTTGTGTAACTGAGGCTGAGAGGCTCATCGCTTACAAACCAGGCTGGGGAGCTGAGGATGGGGATGGAGGGGGTACAAGGGGGGATGGGGGGGGGGGGGGGGGTGCACCCTGGGCAGGGGTTGGGTGGCCTTCATCCATGGTGGGTTTTTTTTTATGCTGGAAAAAAAAAACCTGAGACATGCAAAAGGTTAACGTGCATGCCCATGGCTGGCCGATTGAAGCGGCGGGTGCAAAGGGCTACCAGGCATAAGTTGGGGTGCGCCACTACGTGCTGACGCACTAAGAATGGGTGGTGTCAAAAAAACAAGGCATGCAAAGTGTTAAATGGCTGGCCGGTTGAGGCGGTGGGTGAAAAGGGCTACCAGGGATGTGCGTCGGATGAGTTGGGGTGCGCTGCTATGCTCTGAGACACTTTACATGCTCTCACCCGCCCCCTAAGAAGGTTTTGGGCACCCTTCATGGTCTATTTTTTTTTAATTTATTCTTTACTACAAATGGGTGCTGCCAAAAAAAAACAAGGTGTGCAAAGGGTTAATGAGCATGCCCATGGCTGGCTGGTTGAGGCGGCGGGCGCAAAGGGCACCTGAGGACGTGTTTTGGATCAGTTGGGGCACGCTAATACGCGCTGACGCACTTTGCATGCCCTCGCCTGCCCCTTTTTTTTTTTTTTTTTTTACAAGAAATGGGTGCTGTCAAAAAAAAAAAGGCGTGCAAAAGGTTAATGAGCATGGTCTTGGCTGGCCGGTTTAGGCGGTAGGCACAAATGGCTACCAGGAATGGGCATCGGATCAGTTGGGGCGCGCCGCTACGCGCTGACGCACTTTGCATGCCTTCGCCTGTCCCTAAGTAGGGTTTTGGGGCACCCGCCATGGTTTTTTTTTTTATTGACTAAGAATGGGTGCTGTAAAAAAAAACAAGGCGTGCAAAGGGTTAATGAGCATGGTCGTGGCTGGCCGGTTTAGGCGGTAGGCGCAAAGGGCTACCAGAAATGGACATTGGATCAGTTGGGGCGCACCGCTACCTCACCTGCCCCTGAGTAGGGTTTGGGCACTCTCCATGGTCTTTTTTTTTTGTTGATTATGAATGGGTTCTAGCTAAAAAAAAAAAAAAAAACACAAGGTGTGCAAAGGGTTAATGAGCATGCCCATAACTGGCCAGTTGAGGCAGTAGGCGCAAAGGGCTACCAGGAATGGATGCTCTCCCAGAATTGCATGCCCTCCCCTGCCCCCTGAGCAGGGTTTTGCCACCCTCCATGGGCATGTGTCTAAAAATAACTACAGATGCTACCAAAAAGCTAAGGCATGCAAAGGATTAAGGTGCATGCTGGATGACCCAGTGGGCGCAAAGGGCTACTGAGGGCGTGCAAAACGTGCCCACACAGCTGTTTGACTCAGCTCAGGTGTGTCACTGCGTGCTGCCGCACTTTGGCTTCGGTCATCCTCCGTGACTTTTTTCTTTAATTGTTAAGGAGCATTGCAAAAAAACCAAGCCATGCAAAGGGCTAAAGAGCATGCCTATGGCTGGCCAGTTGACCTGATGGGTGCAAAGGGCTGCCAAGGACCTGCAAAACGTTCACGCTCACATCAGTTTGGTGCAATCGGATTAGTTGGGGTTGGTCGCTACATGCTAACGCACTTTGCGCATACTCTCCTATCCCTGAGCAGGATTTGGGTCTATGTTCTTTTTTTTTTTTCCAACTATGTCAAAAACCAAGGCGTGGAAAGGGTTAATGGGCATGCCCACGACTGGCTAATTGGCTTGGCGATGGGCGCAAAAGGGCTACCCAGGATATGCAAAACACCCAGCGACTGCGTTTGTCGAAGTCGGATCGGTTTGGGTGCATCGTTACATGCTAACACACTACTTTGCGTGCCCCTGCTGATTTAGCAAGGGTCTGTAGCCCACCGTGACCACTCTGCAGCCCCCATTTTATCGCCCTGACTGCTGCACACTAATGAAAGCTGCGTTGGCACGCCTGTCCTTGGTGCTGCCTTGTTGCTGTGTCAGTTTTCAGGTTGCTGAAAGGGTTAATGTTTAGCCATGGTGACAGCGTCCACACCTTTCGCTGCGAATGTTCTGTGTTAGCATGCCCCCCCCCCAACAACCCCCCCCCCCTCCAGTCCTCTTACTGCACCCCCTTTGCTTATATGAGCACATATGGAGTTTAAAGGCTGTTTGTGCATCCTCTGGCCAGCACTGGGCTAGGCTCTCCTCTTGTGTGACAAAGTCATTAGGGGGTGCTTGTGCCAAAAAAATAAAACTGAATTCTGAATACCAAATACGCAGGTTATTATGTGCCATGGGAAATCTGTGTCCTTTAATAGTGATAGAAGTTTCTTGGCTGATTTGGACTGGGTTGCCTACACTGACTTGGATATTCTGGGTTGCATATACTGAATTGCATATACTGGGTTGCATATATTGACTCTCATTTACTGCATTTCATATGCTGAATTGCATATACTGAATTGTATATACTGGGTTGCATATACTGAATTGTATATACAGGGTTGCATATACTAAATTTTATATACTGAATTGCATATACTGGTTTGTATATACAGAATTGCATATACTGGGTTGCATATACTGAATTGTATATACAGGGTTGCATATACTAAATTTTATATACTGAATTGCATATACTGGGTTGCATATATTGAATTGCATATACTGGGTTGCATATACTGAATTTAATTTACTGTGTTGCATATACTAAATTGCATATACTGAATTGGACATACTGGGTTGCATATACTGAATTGGACATACTGGGTTGCATGTACTGAATTGGATATACTGAATGTGATATACTGGGTTGCATAAACTAACATTAACATACTGAATTGCATATACTGGGTTGCTGTCCTAAATTGAATATACTGGATTGCATATACTGAGTTGCAGATGCAGAATTTTGGAATCTTTTGTCTACAATGAATTGTATAACCTGTCCCCCTTTGCTGGCAGTTGTGTCATGCAGCAACCTCTCTGGTGAAGGTGGTGTTGCACAAGTAACTCTGGTGAAGGTGGTGTTGCTTGCTAAGAGTGTTAAAGCCTTCTTAGCTTGAGCTGGTCTTCTCCAGACTTTAATGAGACGACATAAAGCTATGATGATCATTAGCTTGCAGGATTTAACATCACTGATGAGATTAGATCTCCATTTATTAGCCCAGGTAGCTGAAAAATTCCCCTGGGCTCCCAGAATATAAAACGTCCTTAAAAAAAATAATAAGTGCGTCGGATGCATCCTGTGCCTGCATTCTTAGTGCTACATTGTGTCGCCTCCAGCTAACGTTGACTGGTACAGTGAAGATATGTGTCAACAGGAGTCTTGGTGTTTACTTAACCCATTAGTGACTCAGGCTGCTGCAGATGGGCAGATGTCATTGGTTGACGACTGAACTGTCTGGCCTGCGAAGAACCTCCCCAGGGCTGCGACTTTTGCTGCGACTTTGTGCCATGTTAGGCTTGGAATGTATTACAGTGAATGAAGTATTAACATTTCTTATGGAAAAAACACATCTCATCCATCCCTTATTCCTTTCAGTAAACATCTGAGACCACCCCACAGTTGTGTCTGCCCGCATGCTCCACCAAAATGTCCCTAGCAATGCTATGATTGGCCAATGCTGGCAAAAATCTAAGAGTATGGCTGTTTTTTTTTTCCAGGTCATTTTTTTATTGCTGTGTAAAAATGACATTGCTACTTTTGTATCAAAAGACTTTACATGTACACAAGAACATAACAATTGTAATAAACTTGTATTTGTAGCAAAGATGTGATCCCCTTTATCTTTCTCTCTCTATCTCTCTTTTATATATATATATATATATATATATACATTGCTTTTATTATAACGTAATAATGCATAATAATGTAATTTGGGCTCAGATTTAATAACTCTTTAACGATCTTTTGCTGCAAACGCCATTCTCACCCTACATTGTAAGTCATTAGTGAAGAGAGAGATTATGTGCTCATCCTTCCTGATGTCTTGCCTTAATGAATGGTGTTCTCCCATATGGTGCTGTAGAGAGGCTCCCTCGGCTCTCTGTGCCCCCGCACTGGTCATTTCTGCTTACTACCCAAACATTTGCATTATAAACGTTGCAGTTGGAAAGGCTTGGCCAATGACCGCCGGAGAGTTTACCATCCCTGGCTCGCTTCTCTCCTGCCTATTACATTGTCTGTCCTTTCACTTCTCATCGCTGAGGACATGAACGTGTTTATCTATCCTTACACTTACTTTCATCTGCCGGGGGGTTTTCGCCACCAGCGATGCCGGTGTAGTCCTGCCTGCCATGGGGACCGGCCTGTCCTCATTGTTTTCTCTGTGTTTAGGATGATTGAGACATCATTGTTTATAAATATGCATGCCGTGTTTATACCGGGAATACAGGAGGATTGATTTATTATCGAATTATATGTCAATAAACATCTGATTCTGAAAATTATTTTTTACTCTTTGCAAATTTAGATTTTTTTTCTCTGTCTTGAAATCTGGCATCTCTATCTATCTATCTATCTATCTATCTATCTATCTATCTATCTATCTATCTATCTATCTATCTATCTATCTATCTATCTATCTATCTATCTAGCTAGCTAGCTATCTAGCTATCTATCTAGCTAGCTAGCTAGCTATTTTATTCATCTGTCTGCAGTATCCACCCATCTATCCATTTATCCACCCATCCACTCTTCCATTCATTCATCCATCCGCTCATCAATCCATCCATTCATCCACTCATCCATCCATTAATCCACCCATCTACGCTTCCATCCATTCATCCATCATCTATCTATCTATCTATCTATCTATCTATCTATCTATCTATCTATCTATCTATCTATCTATCTATCTATCTATCCACGCACCCATCCATTCACCCATTTACTCATCCATCCACCCACTCATTCATCCACTCATTCATCTATCCATAAATTATCTATCTATCTATCTATCTATCTATCTATCTATCTATCTATCTATCTATCTATCTATCTATCTATCTATCTATTTTATTCATCTATCTGCAGTATCCACCTATCCATTTATCCACCCATCCACTCTTCCATTCATTCATGCATCCATCCACCCGCTCATCCATCCATCCACTCATCCATCCACTCATCCACTCCTCCATCCATTCATCTATCCACTATCTATCTATCTATCTATCTATCTATCTATCTATCTATCTATCTATCTATCTATCTATCTATCTATCTATCTATCTATCTATCTATCTATCTATCTATCTATCTATCTATCTATCGTATCCTTCTATCCAAGCACCCATCTATTCATCCATTTACTCATCCATCCGTTCATCCACTCATCCATCCATTCATCCACCCATCCATCCATCAATTATCTATCTATCTATCTATCTATCTATCTATCTATCTATCTATCTATCTATCTATCTATCTATCTATCTATCTATCTATCTATCTATCGATCTAAGGCTGGGCATATAATATACAATTTTCTTCTACAGTTTTTCTTTAGATTTATCATACCCATATAATATGAGGTCAAAACAAAACACTTTCATTCGTATGCAATCAGACAGGACCTTGTACTACATAGTTGAAGGTAAATCTAAAGGAAATCGAATAAGAAAATGATATAATGTATGGCTAGCCTTTCTATCTATCTATCTATCTATCTATCTATCTATCTATCTATCTATCTATCTATCTATCTATCTATCTATCTATCTATCTATCTATCTATCTATTTCCATTCTTTCCATTATCCATTGTCCCTTTCTGTATCTGCCTGCCTCTCCATCCTTAAGTCCTTCTTATCTATGTGTCCATCTGTCTATCCCTTCTCCATTCTCTCTCTCTCTCTTTATAGATTTGTATCATTATCTTTCTATATAAATTAATCTGTGCTTGCTCTGTGCTGACATGCAAGTGATGGCAGCCACGGCATTAACCCCTTGTGCACAGGAGTGATGTCAGCACACCCAGTGACGTGCCGATTCCAGGTTGGGTTAACACTCAGAAGTGGGATTTGGGGGGTTCGGAGGCAGTGACGTGTGCATTCAGCTATGACAAGGGCGAGTGATTTAGCAGAGGCGCACAGAATCACCTAAACGCAGACAGGCTCTACAGGAGGTGGCAAAAGTGTAAAGGATTTATGGAAGGGAAAATCCGCCAGATTCCCAAACCTAGCCATATGCTGAATCCAGGTCAGGTTGATCTCCTTGATCCCCTGCGGCTTCACATTGACTCGTGTTTGTGGGCTGTCTTTGCCTGTGGATGTTTATTAAGTGGAAGGCATTGTGTATTTTCAGTGAGTGTTCATTTTGGATTATTTGCAGTTTTATGGAAATAGATTTTTGATGTGGCTTTTCACACTTCTCCTTGCTTGCTGTGCCTTGGTTTATGGTCTCATTTAATACACTGGCTGGTACTTGAGTTTTCACACAGGGAAGGCTGCCGGGCACGATAATCCACCAAGGGAGGACATTGTTTTCTATGAAAGTCTATAGACTACTGTGGAGGTAGGGGGAGCAGTAAAGCACAATCATTGTGTTGCACTACCAAGCGAGAGGAATTTACTAAGTCTGGAGCAAACAGATTCTGGAGCAGCTGTCAATGGCAGCCAATCAGCTTCTAGTTTTCATTATCAAAGCTTAACTAAACAAGTTGAAGCTAGAAGCTGAATGTGTGAAAATCCAGGAAGTCAGAGTTGACACATCAACACATTTTGTACCATAACCTATTCGATTGACACAACACGTCTGCATGCTTTGTGTGTTGATTTGCATAAATATCTACATTAACCATCAGTGATACCTAGTAAATTGATAGATAGCAGATAGATAACTGGTGGACAAAGTTCATGCTGGACGGCATCAAATGCAGCCACCAAAGGGCCACACAAAAAATTCAGAAAATATTCGTTAGCAGACAAACAACAGGATATAGTCAAAGACTATGGGCATAATACAAAGGATGGTCAGACACTGTGGACATAATGCAAGAGATGGTCAGAGACTGCGGACATGATACAAGAGATGTCCAGAGATTGCGGACATGATACAAGAGATGGTCAGAGACTGCGGACATGATACAAGAGATGTCCAGAGATTGCAGACATGATACAAGAGATGTCCAGAGATTGTAGACATGATACAAGAGATGTCCAGAGATTGCGGACATGATACAAGAGATGGTCAAAGATTGCGGACATGATACAAGAGATGTTCAGAGACTGTGGACATAATTCAGGAGATGGTAAGAGACTCTGGACATGATACAGTAGACTGTTAGAGGCTGCAAATATTTCAAAGGAGTTGTTGGAAACTGGAGACATGCTTCAGGAAACAGCCATAGGTTGGAGACCTACTACATGAGGCTGTAAACAATCACTGCTATAACAGGGCTATAGGGAAACACAGATCAATGACAGCAGGGGCCCCGAAGACTTTATAAAAAGTGCCCAAGGTTGGACAGTAGAGAGATAGGTGGACATTAAAATAGCTATAGATTTTATTTGAGCCTGAACTCTAGGCTGATTTAAAAATTCCATTTAGTCCAGTTATGTGTTCAACAAACATGGGTAAATGTATTCATGGGAAAGCTACTTTAATTAACCAAAGACTCTGTATATTTGCTTCCTGCAATCTCCTACCCAGCAGCACTGTAAACATGTTTAGTGGTAGTTGGTCACATTCAACTGGCCTATTCTGTAGTGCTGAAGACTGAAAAACTAAGGAAGTAGCTCGGATAAGTTATGAAATGTCCTCAACAGGTCCAGTTGATCGTAACCAACTACCACTAGACATACCGTGATCTGGATAATTGAGAGCCTTCACAGACACTGAAAACATGCTTATTTAGCTGTTTGCCTGGAGTTCTGTTTTAAAGTAAAGCTGTTACTTTAATAAAGACTACATTATCCCACCAGCCCTTCTAAACGAATCTACACTAACAACCCCCATCCCAATCCCTTACCTTCCATAGTAAAATAACTTTGTTTTCATTCTGTCCGGGTAGAAATTTTCTGCAGGGCTAGCTGGGCTTGCACACTGAGCTCCCATAGACCCATAGACTAGAGCAGTCTTTCTCAGTCTTTTAAACAGAGAGGAACTCTTGAAATAACTTTCCAGTCTCAGGGAACCCCTGCTAAAAATGACTATATCTACAATTTATAATACATTAGTGAGATGGTCAGTGGGAAGAATGTTCCTTACATTTGTTGCCATTGGGAAGAATTACCCATTTACAGATAGCTAAAAAGATCAGTGGTGTCAGTGGGGACTTATCTGGGAGGCAGAAATTGTTCAGTGCTCAAGGAACCCCTAGCAATATCTGGAGGAACCCTAGAGTTCCATAGAACCCTGATTGAGAAACCCTGCCATAGAGACTTGTGATGATTGGAAGTTGGCACTATACAAGTTTGTGATGGCATGCTAGGCAGGCGTGGCCAGCAGTGAAGTCGATTTCCGAATAGAGGTTAAAAGCAAGGAGTGGGCCTTAGCTGTCCTACTTAAGTACGGTAAGCAGAAGTTGGGTTGGGGGTTGTTAGGTTAGATTAGTTCAGGAGGGCTTAGCCCTCTAAAGTGTATGTTTTTGTAATGCATGCCCATATTTATCCCTTATAAAAGCCACAAAGACAGAAAAATACCTGTGGATCTGCCAGAAACCCAGTGAGCTCCCAACTTCCTGTTTAGGCTGATAAAACTGTGCTTTTGAGGCAATGGAATTCCAACCAACATTGTCAGCTCTATCTGCTGGACTACAGAAGCCTACTTATCCCCTGCCCCTCTCTGTACCTGTCCAGATGAATACATTGATCTCCTTCCCAGCAAAGTCACATCTTCCAAGAACCTGCCCACTAGTATAGCTAAAGGGCTCTTGGGAGATGTAGTTTTGAAGGCATGCCTATGTTAGTATGAAAAAACTTCCTGCCCCTTCAACATTTTTACAGACCTGGTGGCAATGTCACAATGTCACAGGGCATAATAAAAATCAGATTTTTTACTACAGGAACATAGCAAAAGAAGAATAAATAGTACTGGGATGTGCTCTAGAGCAGTGGTTCCTAACCTTATTGAGACCAGGGCATGGTAAATTCTTCCAAAGCCCCAACAGTAAAAAAATAAAAGTTTTTATACAATATAAGTATGGGAATATAAAATATTTACTGAAATGCTGGGAGGCTGTGGATGGGGCTGGGCATCACTTTGGAGGGGGATGGAGGTTCTGGAAGGGGACTCTGCAAAAGACTTGATGGCCTTGTGAGGGAAGAGGTTTTTGGAAGGAGCTGATAAATATGGGGGCTGGAAGTCTCTCCAGAAGGCTGGGGGTTTTGCAGGTGTGCTATGGGAGACTGGAGAACACTGCTGGGACTGGGGAGCACTGTAAGAGGTTGAGGAGCACTGTGAGACACTATTGATGGTCGGGGCACTATGGAGAGCTGGATGACCTGTAGCAAGCTAGGGGTACTGCAGGGGGTTGGGGGCACTTTGGGGGCTGAGTGCTCTCAAGGGGCCTATAGGCACTTTGGGAAACTGGAAGGCACTGCTGGGGCTGAGGTGTACTGTAGAAGGATGAGGGGGGGGGGGGCACTGTGGAACATTGTTGAAAATTAAGGGCACTGTGGAAGGCTGAAGGCTCTGCAGCAAGCTAGGGGCACCGCACGGGGCTCTTAAGAGGCCTATTAGCACTTTGGGAGACTGGGTGGCATTGCTGTCGCTGGGGTGCACTGTCGGAGGTTGGGGGACACTGTAGAACACTGTTGAAGGTTGAGGACACCATGGAGGGCTGGAGGCTCTGCAGCAAGCTAGGGGCACTGCATGGGCTCCTAAGGGGCCTATTGGCACATTTTGGGAGACTGGAGGGTACTGCTGTTGTTGGGGTGCACTGCAGGAGGTTGGAGGACACTGTAGAACACTGTTGAAGGTTGGGGGCACTATGGAGAGCTGGAGGCTATGCAGCAAGCTAGGGGCATTGTAGGGGGCTGGGGGGACTTAGAGGGCTGAGGACTCTCAAGGTAGGCACTGTGGGTGGTTGAGTGGCACTGTGGAAGTTTGGGAATCTGCAGCTGGCTGGACGTCCAAGAGGATTGATGCCTTGGGCCGGTGGTGGGGAACCACTGTTCAGGAGGAGATAGACATCTGATAGACATTTTTTGCAGGATCTAGCTGATTTTTCTGTAAATGGAAGCAGCATGGGCAACTGCAGGCTTAAAATCTTTACATGTGTAGAAGTCTGCCTAACCCATCTGTATCCACTTGCAACTGAACAATAGGTTGTGGCTGAGCTAAGATCTCAGTGAAATTTCACAACATTTCTAAGTCACCCATGCACAATTCCATGACTTATGGGTGAGCGAGGAGGATGCTGGGTAAACGCATTTTCTTGGTCTTAATTCAGTTATGCTCTGGTGTGATTTGCAGCATCTACAGGCAGTACCCTGAGTCCATCAGATGGAATGACTACAGATTGTCATCTATGATGGTTCTGGAGAGATGATCATTTGTCTCGGCACACATCATAGTGCTCTGTAATTGTGAATCACAACTGTTTTCAGGCGTTGTTTTTCCCCAGATGAGACTTACATCCCTAACTCAGGCCTTTACATAAACACTTAGTAATATTCAGATTTATTTTTGTGAATAATAATAGAAGATTTAAGATTTAGGAGAACATTTTTTAAAGCTATCAAAGTGAGCTAATTATAAGAGTTCATGTGCACAAACGTATTAGGCTACATAACATAAAAATATGGCTGCATTTCAATGCCTTGGAACCACAGGTATTGCATACAGCCAACAGTACAAATGAACTACAGGAAGTGCCAGTACATAAACACGTGCTTGCGTATAAATATACACCCCACCCACCTGGCTGCGTCCAGGTGTGTACGTCTATTTATGCCCAGAGCTGCATACACCCTTGTATGGGTGTATCCTGTAATTTGTTTGTACTGGCAATTGTATGCAACACCTGTGGCTCCCAGGCACCAAATTACTGCCATATTTAGCCCTATATGGTCAAATATGTCCGCGTGCATGATCCTTCCCCCCCAAAATTATAATATCTTTTAGTGTTCAAAAATAGATTCTCAGACCCAGAATGCTCAATATGCAAATCTTGTAAATCAAGTTTAGAAGGGTACTCAAGGGAAGGAGTGTAGACCCTGGAAGCCGCATATTTATGGTGTCTTGCAGAGATGAGAAGAGTGGCAACCACAGCCTGTAATCTGACCAGGCTACGACCCCAACGTGTTTCGCTCTGCCCCCAGAGCTTAGTCATGGGGGGTACTGTCAGACCTCCTTACAATGCAGGGTGAGAAATGTGACTGTGAAACAGGAGGGTGCCATTTTTAAAGTTGAACTCTGGGAAGATCACTTCCATTGATTAAAATATATTCCTCAGTATTGAAAAAGAAAAATATGTGCTTGTGGTTAAATTACAAATAGCAGCTGAACACTATACCCTTTGATACCAGGCACTTAAACAAGTATCGCAAAAAGAATGCAGCGCATTAATAATAAACAATATCATGAAGTAATGTGCATAAAACAACAAATAAACGTGACCAAAAAATGAAGTAAAATAAGATATGTTTTTAGATAGATGTTTTTTACATTCAATAGTATCCATAAATTTTGCTCATTGAAAATTGTGAAAGACTTTTGCAAGCCAACAGGTAATATGTATTAAAATCATATAAATTAGATATAGTTCCAAAATCTGTAACAAAGATGGAAGAAAAGGAAGCCCCAAGGATAGCCAGAAAAAACACACTTTCAAAGGGCTTACCAGAAAGCTGGCGACCTCCTTATTAAGGTGGTCAGTATGTGCTCAACTAGATATTAAAGATGGACTTCATGGCAAACGATAAGCATATAGTACGAGCCGAGGTCACTGTATTGATGTATCGAGTCTCCTCCAAATACCAATTCAATCGAGGGCTCAGATAGACCCATGATAATGTAAAACCATCCAGAAATGTAATAAGATAAATTTGCACTTACCAGGCAGCACATAATATACAGCATCTAACAAGAGAACGCCATCAAAAAGGTCTTCCTCCAGTAACGAATATGGCTGACAGTTGACCACGCATTTGTGGTAGTGTGTGTGTAGCTTCACCCTATACGTTTCGTCTTAGTTGACACCATCAGGGGCACCTATATATGCAAAATATTCCTCAATAGACACAAAGGATATAAATCCACTTTGCGTGCTTCAAAGAGTTTACAAACCCAAATATTACATTGTAAAAGTAGCAGTGGCATCATCACTGTGCTGTACTGTCCAGAGAGCAGAGCTGTGGGAGGGGCCCCGCAGACTTCACCCACTACAGGCTGCTTGCAGAATACTACAGGAGGGGGTGGTGACAAGACAAGTGTATGAAGATACAAGGAGAGAGAGCAGGAGTGGCCATTGGGAGGGACTCAGTAGACTCCACCCACTACAGGCTACCTGCAGAAAATTACAGGAGGGGCGGGGACAAGACCAGTCTTCCAGCACAAGGAGAGAGAGCAGGAGTGGCCAGTGGGAGGAACTCAGTAGACTCCACCCACTACAGGCTACCTGCAGAAAACTACAGGAGGGGGAGGAGACAAGACTAGTCACCCTGCACAAGGAGAGAGAGAGCAGCAGTGAGCGGCCTTTATTACAGGAAGCTCCTGCAACAAGGAAAAGTCTCACACTCAGGGCTGGTGCTACCACTAGGCAAACTAGGCAATGGCGACCCTAGGGGGGGGGCAGAGGGGGCCCTGACCCCCCCAACATTATGCTGCCCCCCAAAAAAAAATTTTTTTTTTTTTTACAAAAAAATCAATGTCTAAGAGGGAGAGAGTCCCCAGTCAGCTCCTGCGGGTGATTCCTCCCCCCTCCCCTGCTCGCTGACACTGCATAATGCGAGCGTTCACACAACCACGGCCGCCTGATCTGCTCCTTCACCTGCATCCTCATTGACAGGGAGAAGAGCGAGTTGCAGGAAGGACTCCACCAGGACTCTCAGTTACTGAAAAAAACAGACTGATTTCTCCCGTCCTTAGGACAGGAGAACCAGCCTGTAAATTCCAAGAGATGCCAGACCAGCGCTGTCAATAGCAGGGGCAGGACAGCAAGAGGAGGCTGGGGAACCCCACAGTGGCAGAACACCAGGGCCCGGAGGCAAGACAACCTTTGCAACCCTGATAGTTCTCCCACTGCTTTGGATCCTTATATTTTCTTGATATGCTGGTGACATATATCTCTTGTTTTCTGCCACCCTGGGGGACCCCAATACAGTAGGAAGGGAGCTTACTGCAGAACATGTGAAAGGGCCCGTTGTGGGGTCGTAGTAAAGGGCCCCAGGATATATATATATATATATATATATATATATATATATATGCATTTTATAGTTGCCCCCCTACTTTTGTCCCTGTCCCCCCATGTGCCCCCCCTAAATTTGAAAGCTGGAGACGCCACTGAAACTAGGCAGCCGCCTAGGGCGCACTGCTGCCTAGGGTGCCCAGCTACTGGTGTTCCTACTCTCTTCTCTCTGCAGCAAGCAACTAAGTCTCAGCATCAGCAGGCAGTCCATTCGCACATAGTGTCAGAGGCGCAGCGGCAACAGAGGACTGTGTCTGTGTCCCGACTCCCGAATGAATGGAAGCAAGGAAATATTAATTGATGAGCGCTGGTAGGCTGCATTGATGGGCGCAGGTAGGCTGCATTGATGGGCGCTGGTAGGCTGCATTTGATGGGCTCTGGTGAGGCTGCGATGATGGATGGTGGTGAGGCTGCATTTGATGGGCGCTGGTGAGGCTGCATTTGATGGGTGCTTCAAAAAAAATTGGGGTATACATGAGCAGGGCAAAGGGGGTGGAGTCAGGGGTGGAGCCAAGGGGGGCGGCAAAATGAGGTTTCGCCTAGGGTGTCAAAAATCCTTGCACCAACCCTGCTCACACTGTATTACTGCACAGATCTGGAAGAAATACACAAAGCACACCAAGATTCAAGGAAGAATACACATGACAATGTATTTAGACAATATTTGATTATCCCAGAGTTCAGCTTCAACAGAGGTTTGTTTTTGATAATTCCCTCCCATATAAAATCAGAAACTAAAAATAAAATGGTAGAATTCTTGACATATTTTGAAGTTTGGACCAGTGTCAGCATGCATGTTTCATACCTGACCAATCCCAGTGTAAGCTGGAAATCACTATAGCAGTCAACTCTACCATACTCCCACCATTGAGAGAAAGCTCTGACTTTTTTTAAAATGAATACAAGGCGTTCTCACCTTTCCATCTTGTCCAATCAGAGAATGTCTTGTATTTATGAAAAAAAAATACACGGATTTCTCTTAAGGGACGTTGACCCCTTGTGGTTACAATGCAGAAGGGCAGCTGGATACAGTAGAATACTGCTATCACTGCAGTAGCTGCGACTACTACAGTGATTTGCTGCTTACATAGGACCAGTGTTAATATGCAAAAAAATATAAACAGTATATACCTAAACCTTGGCTTTTTTATGACTGGATCATCAATATCTAACTGTATTAATTGGTGTTTCTGAGTTATTTTTAAAGTAAAATTTTCATTTTTGATTTGGTAAGGTGGACATTTGCTTTAAGTCAGAGTTGTAGCGAGGAAAGCATCATGACAGTTCAGACATTGTACCAATTTTTTTTTACAATTTGGATTCCCATATATTAATATGGATCAGCTCCATTAAGGAATATACCACTGGGCCGACTGTCACTTCACAGCAAATTTATGGCTCGACTCCTGAAGTGACGCCTCCAGAGATGTTAATAAGCTGTCATCCTGTAGTACGTGCCGCGAGATAAAAATGCTGACCACTGAATGTTTGATGTTAGCACATCTGCACATGCAACTACGAACGACTCCTAATTGTACCTTGCGGCCGCCCTAAATTCACCTGTGCAAGCATCGAGGAGTGATTAAACGTTACCTGGAGAATACCTAAATACTCTCAGGACATAGACGTGGCAGGAAGCCATCCATGTTACGGCAATACAGAGAATGACTGCCCTCTAATTGGGGGAGCGATGGAATTTCCAAAACGGAGAGCTGCCTAACCACTTGACCTCCGGAACATTTTACCCCCTTCATGACCAGGGCATTTTTTTGCTATTCAGCACTGCTCTACTTTAACTTGAAAGTGCGCAGTCATGCAACACTGTACCAAAATGAAATTTATATCACTTTTTTCACACAAATAGAGCTTTCTTTTAGTGGTATTTGATCACCACTGGGTTTTTTTTTATTTTTTGCAATATAAAGGAAAAAATACAATTTTGAATCTCTAAGTTTCTTATCCCTGCTTGACTACAAGTTGCCTTACCTGCCTATTCCTAACTCGTTTTGGCTATGGGTAAAGCCTGACAGCCAAAACACGTTAGCATGTTTTATCTTTTACTGACAATGTATCTAATAAAATTTGACCTATTTTAGAAGATACTGAGTTGCCGGCTATCCTATTATGTATGCTGCAGCAGTGAAGGTGTGAAGATGCTGAAGCCTGGACACCAGTCTTCCCGTTTTCCACTGGTCATGGTTGAGAGACGATTGGATGATCCTACTGATACCAATGATTTATGGGCTGTTTTCTTGCATTTTACTTTTATTGTATTGAGTAGAATTTTTTTTTGTTTATTGTTGAGGCATGGAAGGTTTTAGAGGAATTTACTGGGTCCTGGTGACACTAAGGTTGAGGGAATATATGGAAGAGTTATTAGAGGACTAAGTTACTCTAAAGGTAATGTAACTTTTGGAGAATAACCTTACTCCTACAAAATCTAAAAGCAGCAAAGAAAAAACTGAAAGAGTGTAGACTATAATTCTGAGACTTTTATTCCCTAAAACTTTACCGATGAACATGGTTGGAATTGAGTTGACATTTGTATTAGCTTTAACTGACTAAATGCCCGCTGAATGTGACTCTTCTCAGACTAGCTTTAACAAGCTAAGATGAAATAAAATGTGCATTGTAGGCCTTAGTGCTGGTTCACACTGGGGCAACCTGTCAGGTGACTTAGCCCAGTGACAAGTCGCGCTCCATGCAGTGCAATGGAACTGTTCTAATGGGAGCGACTCAAGTCGCTCTGACTTAGAAAAAGGTTCCTGTACTTCTTGGGGGTGACTTTGGAGCGTCTTGCATTGACTTTGTGCTGTGCGGGGCGGCTTCAGAGTCGGGCGACTTTGAAGCCACCTCAGTGTGAACCGGCACTTAGTGTTGACCTGTAATTCAGATTGTTTTGAGTCAACTGACTTGGCCATTCAATGGATTGGACCTCATGTTTCCACACAGCCTAAAGTGGTTGTAAACCTCAGACGTGAAATATGAACAAAGCACATCCCTCTACACTCACCAGCTACTTTATTAGGTACACCTTGCTAGTACCGGGTTGGGCCCTCTTTTGCCTTCTGAACTGCCTTCATTCTTCATGGCATAGATTCAACAAGGTGTTGGAAACATTCCTCAGAGATTTTTTTCCATATTGACATGATAGCATCACCCAGTTGCTGCGGATTTGTCGGCTGCACATCCATGATGTGAATCTCCCATTTCATCACATCCCAAAGATGCTCTATTGGACTGAGATCTGCTGAATGTGGAGGCCATTGGAGTACAGGGACCTCTTTGTCATGTTCAAGAAACCAGTGGTGAGATGATCTGAGCTTTGTGACATGGTGCTTTATCCTGCTGGAAGGAGCCATCAGAAGATGAGGACACTGTAGTCATAAAGGGATGGACATGGTCAGCAACAATACTCAGGTAGGCCGTGGTGCTTAAATGATGCTCATTTGGTGCTAAGGGGCCCAAAGTGTGGCAGGAAAATATCCCCCCCACCATTACACCACCACCAGCCTGAACTGGTGATACAAGACAGGATGGATCCATGCTTTCATGTTGTTTACGCCAAATTCTGACCCGACCATCTGAATGTCGCAGCTGAAATTGAGACTCATCAGACCAGGCAACGTTTTTCCAATCTTCTATTGTCCAATTTAAGTGAGCCTTTGCCAACTGTAGCATCAGTTTAATGTTTTTAGCTGACAGGAGTGGCGCCCGGCGTGTTGAAAAGACCACTTATAGCCTCGGGGGGGGGGGGGGGGAGCACCATCGGAAGACAAGGGCAGAAACCTATGACCCTGTAACAGGAAGAGTCCTAAACTATGCCTCCCAACTTTCTGAGATGGAAAGGAGGGATACCTTTTCACACAATGTTACAGCTTCTAAAATCTACTAGACCATGGTGAGCAGAACACCTATTCTAGCTGCTTATTTCCAAAAAAAATCGTCTGTTCTGGGGAATAAGACCATTTAAAATACCTCCTTCAGTGCCAATAGCATTGGCAGGATTTGGAAATTTAGAAGTCTTGATAGGAATGAGGTATGACTGGTACAGAATATGAATTGTCCTTGAATAAGTGTTTCTCTAATACAAAGGGAAGTATGTCTAGACATTTCCGAGCATTCGTTCCTTCGGTGTCATCATGGGTTGCAATGTCAGTCAAGCATCATGGCTTGAATCCTCATTCCTTCTAGCAACACATATAAACAATACCTCAGCTCTCCAATAAATAAAAGTGAAGTATGAGCATGGTATTTTAATCATCTGTACGCTGCATTATTCCTTCTACTGACACCAACAATGAGGCACCATTCTTTCAAATTACACCAATGGTGGAGCACTATTCCTCCCACTGACACGAACGATGGGGCATACTTCCACTGATATATACATTGGAATGCTATTCCTCCTACTGACACGAGCGATGGGGCACAATTTCTTCCACTGACACCAATGATTGGGCACTATTTCTTCCACTGGCATTAACAATGAAACACTATTCCATTTACTGAAACTAACAATTGGGCACTATCCCTCCCACTGACACCGAAGATGTGGCATGATCCTTCCACTGACACCAATGTTGGGACATTATTCCTTTCACTGACATCAAAGATGGGCCACTATTGCTCCCACTAATACAAATGATGGGACACTATTCCTCCCACTGACTCCAACAATGGGGCACTACTTCTCCCACTGACACCGATAATGGGGCACTTTCCATCCTCCTATTGACCACATGCACTATGTAATTTTTTTTACTTTCACTGACCACCAAGCCCCAGGCATTTTCTTCTCCCACTGGCCAAAGTCCGGCCCTCCTATAGTCTGAAGGACAATAAACTGGCCCTTTGTTTAGAAAGTTTGGAGACCCCTAATCTGGAGTGACAAACCTATGCTAGATAGTAGCAGCACTTTCTTAGAAGAGTTACATGGAACCAAGGACTGATTTTTGCCTGGGCATCCTTAGCTTGGCTACCAGTGCCACCAGGACCCACCCTTCTATTTTAGTATTCCTAGTAGGATGTTTAAAGGAATTAGCATAATCTGTTATTTAGCCCCTTCTTCTCGTTAGACAGGGCTACCAGGAACTTCCAAAACCATTCTGCACTACTTGTTGCTCTGTAATACACTTAGTAAACACTTGCGGAACAGACCACAAAAAGGAAGTCATTAATAAGGATCGTAGAGCTCGACATTGTATAGCAAAATTATACAGGTCAAGTATACAAGTCTGTTGCGCAAGTGTTTACACATCAGTGTTTTAGTCATTGGATCACCCCTTACAGGGGAAGGAGCCATAGCTGGTCTTACCATTTTTGTTTTAGTTTTGGTGACAATATACAATTTTTATAGACTGGCTCGGGCTACCATTAATTATAATGGGACTTTTGGTTGAAAATTGCCAATTTTGGAGGTTCGGAAATTTTTAAAAGCTTGACTAAACCACAAATGATCTTATTAATTATTTGTGGTCTGCATGTTGTGGCAAGAACAGATCTGTTGTCCAAGTATTTTTCCACTAAAATGCGCCCCTTTTTCCCCTTTTAGAGATTTGAAAGGTTTGTGATGGACAACAAACATCAAAGGGGTACGTGTTACTTTCTCAGGGGCCAGGGCTTCAACCAGTCCCAGGAGACACATTTTAAGTGTAGTGACTTCCTCTATACATTTCGTGACCTTCAGCCAAAACCGTTGTTTAGCCGTACAGTCTGCTCTGGGTGATGTACACCACCAGGAACAGGGAGGGAAAGATCCTAGCCATCCTGGCTGGAATGAGGTATATATTTAATGCAGAAATTTATATTGAATGAGATGGTCTCTAGCCGATATCAATCTGGAGAAATTAATCTCCCAAGGTCATCCCAGTAATCCCCGTCTAACTGAGGGAACACCGCCACCCAAGCCTCTCTACAAGGACCCTATTACTATCAGTAAACAAGTGCTTATATATACAAGACATGACCTTAACTAAAGGATCATGAGTAGATCCTCTTTGATCGCCTCTATGGCCTTGGAGGACCGGAGCGACGTTGTGACATCACTTGCGGTCCAGGGTGGAAGTAAACAAGTTTCAAAAGATTTAAAAAATGTTGTTTTTTTTTTTTTTTTTTTAATCTTTTGCTTTTAAAGGTAAAGCATAGATTTAGCGTGTTTTTGACCCCAGATCTCTCCATAAAGAGGACCTGTCATCATTATTTCTATTACAAGGGATGTCTACATTCCTTGTAATAGGAATAAAAGTGATTAAAAAAACCCCAAGAAATGAAAGAGACAGTGTAAAAAAAAAAAAAATTGAAAGTGCCCCATTCCTCCATGCTCACGTGCAGAAGTGAACACACACGTAAGTCGCACACGTATATATGTAAACAGTGTTCACACCACACATATGAGGTATCGCCACGAACGTTAGAGTGAGAGCAATAATTCTAGCTCTAGACCTCCTCAGTAACTCCAAACAGGTAACCTGTAAAGGCGTTTAAAACGTCGCCTATGGAGATTTTTAAGTACCGTAGTTTGTCACCATTCCATGAGCATGCGCAATTTCCATATTATGCAAAAAACTTGGGGTATATAATTAGTTTTTTTTTTTTAATTCATTAAAATTTTTTTTTTTTAAATTGCATTTGAAAAACCTCTCCACAAATACCATGTGACATAAAAAATTGCAGCAATCACCATTTTATTCCCTTGGGTCTCTGCTAATATATATATATATATATATATATATATATATATATATATATATATATATATATATATATAAATATATATATATATAAAATATTTGTGGGTTATAAGTCATTTTCTAGCAAAAAATACTGATTTAAACTTGTAAACAAAGAGTGCCAGAAAAGGCTTGGTCTGCAAGTAGTGGTTAATAAATTATTGTAAAATAACCATCAAACACACAAAGGTAGTTTATTGTGGGTTCAACAAGAGCCATTTCTAGGGCCAATTTGGATTTGCTGGTGACAATCAGATGAGTTCTTCTTTAACCACCCTTCCCACTCGCATTTTTAAATTAACGTCCCCTAAATTGACACACCTTGCTAGAGAAATGTTTATAAACATCCCCCCTTTGAGAGGGTTGACACCAGTGGACACTTTGTGCGGCTGGTGGCTGTCAGTCCCAGATGTCACTAACATTCAGGCAATACTGACAAATAGGAACCAATCATAGCAGGTCCAGATTATGTGATTATTATGTGAGCAGAACAATGCCACATTCAGGCTGCAGTGGCATTTGCTATCATATTTATACTGTAATAATAACAATTAATAAAAATAATTAACCATTTGCTGCCCAAGCTGATTTTGACACTTTCCACATACATGTAAATATCTGAATTTTTTTTTTACTAGATTATTATTTAAAACCCCCAAATATTATATATTTTCTGAAAGCAAAGGACCTGGAGAAAAAGTATGTTTTTTTTGTTGCAATTACATAGAAAATACACAGAAAATAATACACCTTAGTTAATTTTAGTGAACGCATTTCCAATATAATGCCCAGTTGTTTGGTAAAGTATAAAATATGCTACAGTATTATGCCGAATAAATAGATACCAAACACAAGTCACACTTTAAAATTGTGCACGCCTGTGAAATGGCGACCAACTACGTACGGTACCTAAAAGTTTCCATAGGCAATGCTTTCAAAGCCTTTACAGGTTACCAGTTTAGTGTTAAACAGAAAGTATGGTGCTAGAATCACTGCTCTATCTCTGATGTTTCCAGCAGTACCTCACATATGTGGTGCGAACACCTTTTACATATACATGCGTTCCCTTTTACAAGTGAGCACGTGGGGACAGGGGTGGTTACTGTTGGTCGCTCTATTATATATTTTAAATCAGATTTTATTTATTTATTCCAATTTTACAAAATACGCACATGTTATACAAACACTTTTCACAAGACATTACCAATACCCCAAAAAAACAAACAAAAAAAAAAAAAAACAAGTTTGGAGCATTAAATATAAAGACATATTAATGAAAAATAATTATGCTTACTAAATAGGATGCACAGTACAGTTGGTGTTGAGTACCTTTTCACTTAAGGGTGTGTATATTAGGGATGGGCGAACGGTTAGGCCAGAGCATAAGTTCGGGCCAAACTTTCGTTGTTCGACCGTTTGTTCATCCCCCCCGAACCGACAACAAGGCATTGCGGCACTGAACAATGCATTGCAAGCCGTGATTGGCTGAAGCAGTGAAAGCTTCAGCCAATCAGGGAACAGAACACTGTCAGAGTCATGATTGGACGCTGTCATCATTACTTTATCCAATCATGGCTCATGCTCAGGCAGGGCATCATTTCCTCTGTTTAGTGAGTTTGCCTGTGCTATCCAGCCCAACAGTATAAAAGTATTCTTTCAATGGCAGCCATTTTCAGTGTGATTTCGGCGTGGAGAGAAATAGAACAGGGGTCTGTTCAGTGCTATTAGTTAGTTAGTGTGCTATACTGTGCTATTTTGCTTCAATTGTCAGTGTAGAATATTAGTTTAGTGTCAGTCTAGGGATAGTGTGAGTGTCGTGAGGAGGACCATCAATCAGCTTTTCATAGTGTGCAGCTAGAGTAAGGACAGCTCAGATAGTTTCAGTGTAGTGTAGTGAGACCGTGTCAGTAATCTTGACATTAGTGTATAGCTAGAGTAGGGACAGCTCAGATAGCTTCATTGTAGTGATGGTTGAACACCGTCTATTTGATTGCGTTACTGCCAGTTTAACGCCATATCGTATTGCGTGAGTTACTGCCAGTTTAACGCCATATAGTTTTGCGTGCGTTACTACCAGTTTAACGCCATATCGTTTTGCGTGCATTACTGCCCGTTTAACGCCATATAGTTTTGCTCTCGTTACTGCCCGTTTAACGCCATATAGTTTTGCTCGCGTTACTGCCAGTTTAACGCCATATCGTTTTGCGTGCGTTACTGCCAGTTTAACGCCATATAGTTTTGCGCGCGTTACTGCCAGTTTAACGCCATATCGTTTTGCGTGCGTTACTGCCAGTTTAATGCCATTTACTTCTGTGTGCATTACTGCCAGTTTAACGCCATATAGTTCTGTGTGTCACTGTACGTTTGGCGCATTATATTGCAGTATATTATAGTGAATCAGTGGAGTGTGTCTGTGTAGTGTGTGTACCCAAATTAAAGGGCACCAAACACCTCTTTACATTGATTAAAGTGCATCTACGTACAGATTTCAACTTCTCCTTTACATTTGCTTATAAGCATCGCCCCCTCCCTCCCAATAATGTCTGGGAGAACAACAAGGAGAGGCAGATGTTCCTTTGGCATTGTAAGGGGGCCAGCAACAAATGTGTCCACAGGCAAAGGTGGATGTGGTGGTCACTGCTCAGGCAGGGCATCATTTCCTCTGTTTAGTGAGTTTGCCCGTGCTATCCAACCACAGCATGCACAGGAGGTGGTGGACTGGTTTACTAAACTTTCCTCATCCTCCTCATCCTCTGTGACAGGTGCATATCATTGCAATTTTTTACAGCAAGGCAAATTCTTGCTTACATCAAGAGTACCTCTATAGGGTTACGGTGGGAAGGCGCCGCCAACACCCAAAGACCAATTTTAAGGCACCCGTTACTTCTATCCAAAGTCAAAGTGACACCAGAATGTATCCAAAAAATTTCTAATCTTGTTCCCAGTGCAGTACATTGTGGCCTCATCATACACACTGGCTCCCCAGCTGTTGCTGAGCAAAATAAAGGCAGCTTGCAGGGAAAATGGCATTTGTTTTGCCTTTATAAATGTAATGATTGCTGCAGCAGATTCTAGACATAGTACAGATCTACCACTTTACAGGTAGACTAAGGGGACCCCGCAGGCACTATATTGGAAGGAATTTTTCATTTTTATGCTTTCACTTTAAAAAATCAAATAATCACTGCTCATTTAAAAATGACGTTTTTCACAAACATTTTTTTTATTGATACATGTCCCCCAGGGCAGGACCTGGACCCCTATAACCACTGTATGCCTAATTACTTGCATTTAAGCCTTCAAAATGGGCACTTTTGATATTTGACATTCAGATCCCATTGACTTTAATGGGGTTCGTTATTCGTTAACTTTCACGGTGTTCGGACGTTCTGGTCCGAACCGAACAGGGGTCTGTTTGACCCATCTCTAGTGTATATATGCATATATACGTCAATACTTATGGTGCAAAATTGGCCTATACCATTACTGGGGCCTCGAGCCATTGTGACCAAACAGCCTCAAAATTCCTCATTGAATTTCTTATGAAATATGAATGTTTTTTAAAAAGAAATAATTCTATTAAGATCAAAAATCCAGTCCGATAAGGTTGAAATATAAGGTCCACTTAAGGGCAATTTGTCTACAGGCCACAAACAGGGCACGTCTAATAGTATTCACTATAGGGAAAATATAAACAGAAGAATCAAGATAACCCAGTAGACACGTTAGTGGTTCAACAGGAATATTTACATCTAATAGCCCATTAAGTGTACCAACTAACTCCACCCATATTTCATTTAAAAAATGCTGACATTGTCTCTTTAATTTTTTTTTCATTAACTTTATTGCTGTCACAAAATGAACAACATCCCTTATGATAGCAAGGCCAGTGACAGGTACACTTTACTGAGACATGTGGCGTCTATTAGATGGCTTCACAGCCGGGCATGTGCGAGCCGCGCTTCAAGCTGTGATTGGCCGGGCAATCTTCTGGGACCTGTGACGTGTCCCAGAACATTGCAGGGGGGGGGGAGTTGATCCTTCTTCCGGCGTTGTGGCGCCAGGGAGGAAGTGGGAGCTGGGTGAAAAACAGGGTACCCGCTCCTCCAAATGTGGCATGTCAGGGGGTCACCTACACTTAAAGCGGAAGTTCCATTTTTGGGTGGAACTCCACTTTAAGGGAAAAAAGCTATTCAAACCTGCCTGGCCCTATGTGAAAAAGTAATTGCCCCCCCCATGCTGAATCATGAATGAACTGTGATTAACCATAATTTTTTGGAAAGCTGAGTTAAATTTCACTTGTCACACCCAGGCCTGATTACTACCAGACCTGTGGAATCAAGAAATCACATAAATAGAAGCTGTCTGGCAAAGTGAAACACGCTAACAGATCAGAAAAAGCCACACATCATACCACAATCTAAAAAAATTCAAGAACAGATTAGAAACAAAGTAATGGACATGTATCTGTCTAGGAAGGGTTTCAAAGCCATTTCTAAGGCTTTGGAACTCCAGTGAACCACGGGGAGAGCCATTATCCACAAATGGAGGTAACTTTGAACAGTGGTGAACCTTCCCAGGAGTGTCCGGCCTACAAAAATGACTCCAAGAGCATGACAACGACTCATCTAGGAGGTCATAAAAGAACCCAGAACAACATCTAAAGAACTGCAGGCCTCACTTGCCTCAGGTAAGATCAGAGTTCATGGTTCAATAAGAAAGAGACTGGGCAAAAATGGCATCCATGGGAGAGTTCCAAGGCTAAAGCCACTGGTGACCAAGAAAAACACAAAGGCTCATCTCACATTTACCAAAAACATTTTGATTATCCCCAAGACTTTAGGCAAATATTCTGTAGACTGATGAGACAAAAATGTAACTTTTTGAAAGGTGTGCGTCCCGTTAAATCTGGCATAAAACTAATATAGCATTTCATAACAAGAACATCATAACAACAGTCAGACATGGTGGTGGTAGTGTGATGGTCTGGGGCTGCTTTGCAGCTTTAGGACCTGGACAACTTACCATAATTGATGGAACCATGAATTCTGAGCTCTACCAAAAAATCCTAAAGGAGAATGTCCGGCCATCAGTTTGTGACCTCAAGCTCAAGTACACTTGGGTTATGCAGCAGGACAATGACCCAAAACACAATAGCAAGTCCACCTCCAAATGGTTCAAATAAAGCAAAATGTAGGTTTTGGAGTAGCCTAGTCAAAGCCTGGACTTAAATCCAATTGAGATGCTGTATCATGACCTTACACAGGCCGTTCATGGTGGGAAAACCCTCCAATGTGGCTGAATTAAAACAATTCTGCAAAGAAGAGTGGGCCAAAATTGCTCCACAGCAATGTGAAAGACTCATTGCCAGTTATCGCAAAAGCTTGATTGCAGTTGTTGCCGCCAAGGGTGGCACAACCAGTTATTAGGTTTAGGGGCAATTACTTTTTTCACATAAAGCCAGGCAGGTTCGGACAGCTTTTTTGCCTTAATAAATGAAATCATCATTTAAAAACTGCATTTTGTATTTACTCAGGTTATCTTTGTGTAATATTAAAATTTGTTTGATGATCATTTGTTTGATGTGACAAATATGTAAAAAAATAAAAAATCAGAGAGGGGGCAAATACTTTTTCACAGCATTGTATATATATATATATATCTATAGATATAGCTATAGATATATCTATAGCTATATCTATATACATTTATAGATATAGCTATAGATATATCTATAGATATATACATTTAGGTAAAAATGTAAGTTTTCTGTTAAAAAAAAAAAGTTATCACTGTAATTAAAATGAAAAAAAAAGAAAAAAGAAAAAAAATATGTGTATATATATCTATAGATATATCTATAGATATATAGATATCTATATATCTATAGATATATCTATAGATATATATACACATATTTTTTTTTTTTTTTTTCATTTTAATTACAGTGATAACTTTTTTTTTTTTTTTTTTTTTTTTTAACAGAAAACTTAAATTTTTACTTAAATGTATATAAGCCTATATAAATATATCTTACATTTAATATATAAAGGTAGGCACAGATACTATACGGACCCTGCTAAATTTGGCTCTGGACATGAAGGGTTAAGGTGATGATGGGAGGGCCATAAGGTCCATACATTTTCCTGAGTCGCTGTTGGTCTGCAGAGCTTTGTTGGTTTACAAAATGACTGAAGCGTATGTAAAATCCATTGTTAAGAAAGAGAAAACAAAAAACGCAGAGGGAAGTAAATAATTCTGTGAGTAACAAGCCCCCAGAGATTAAACGCTGAGTGGTTCACATCCAGAAGACTTCCTAATTCAATGTATGCACAGTAATTAACATATTGCAACAAGGAGCTTAGATGAGACGGTTTAAATGCAGGCGGTATTCGCAGCCACAAATCTAAGAGCAGCCAAGCTTACAAGCTGCTCTCCGAGTTGCCATTTTTAGCCATATGCACCACTTTGAATAAGGCGGATGTGTTCTGACATATAAGTGCTGATGGTTCTCTTCGCCGACACAGAAGCAATAATTTCTGCTAAGTGACATTTCAATGAGATGATTTACTGTATGTGTGTTTAAAGCTGAACTCCAGACAAAAGAAAAACTAAACACCAATTAAACCCAATCGTTAAAATCTCATATAAGCTTTGACATGTTAATGTGTTTCCAAAAGGTTGTTTCCAATCTTTTAATTCAGCGGCTTTTATTGAAGTAATCCCTGGTGATCCTACTATGAAGGTCTTCGTTCAGGTGATTCCTGATATAAGGTGACAACACTCAGGGCCTGGCTCTCAGTTGTGCTCCTGTGTTGACACCCTGAAATGATGACATCACCGCACCACCTCTCCACTTCATCCAATCAGATAAGGTTTTGCATCCATTGAGAAAATGTAAAGCGATCTCTGAATGGCACCCATGCCGATCAGTCAACCTCTCATGTTCACAATGCAGCAGGACAGCAGCTCGGTGTGGGACCCAGAAGCTAGTGGAGATCACTGGAGTAGTGGTGTTTACTACAGTAATTTCAAGCTTCTGGTAGAGGGGTTTCAAACTGGCGGCCCTCCAACTGTTGCGAAACTGCCACAGGCAGAGTCATGATGGGACTTGTAGTTTCAAAACAGCTGGAGGGCCACCAGTTTGAGACCCCAGTTCTAGAGGAATCCCACATGTACAGTATGGTTTATACATCATTACATTGGTCCAAGCAGTGGCGGCTGGTGTTTTTTTTGGGGGGGGGGCAGCAAACAACCACCCCCCCCGCGCAGTTGGTCAGTTGGCGGTACCCCCCCACTCCGGCATCTACCCCATTGGTTGCAGGCAGGTGGGCTCCTACAGGCGGCGGGCAGCAGCCGGGTTGCGGTCTCCTGTGGGCGGTGGGTTGCGGGCTCCTGTGTCCTCTCTGCATCACGGCGGCTTCCACCGTGCGGCTCCTCCCTCCTCCACCTAGGCGTCCAATAGGATCGCCTGTCCTTTCAGCCAATTGGGTGACCGGTGTCAAAACCAGCTTCCTGATTGTTCGGGAGGAGGATCAGTGTTACAACAGTGAATATTAATTCTCTGTTGTAACACACCTGGGTGGGCTCAGAGCACACCCTCTCCAACTTAAGCCCATCCTATTGTGAAGCCTATTAGAGCCTCTGGCTCTAATCGGTGCTTCAAAAAAAACCAGCCTATCCGCATTGTAATCCATGCGCCGGTGTCCTGAAAGGGGCCGGACGCATGGATAGGGGAGGTGGCGATGGATGGGGGGGCGGCGCCCATGCGCCCTTAATGGACGGGCCACTCCTGGGTCCAAGGTGGACTAATTCAATTATCTAAAAATTGCCGTACCTAGAATTCATCTTTAACCACTTGCCCTCTGGAAGGTTTTACCCCCCCCCCTCATGACCAGAGCATTTTTTGCTATTCAGCACTGTGCTACTTTAACACTGTAACACAACACTGTGCACAAATTAAATTTGTATAATTGTTTTCACAAAAATATAGCTGTCATTTGGTGGTATTTGATGACTGCTGTTTCTTCAATTTTTTATTATATAAATTAAAAAAGACACAAAATTTTGAAAAAAAAAAAAAAAAAACACAAAATGTTGTACTACTTTATGTTAAAACATATCCAATAAAAAAAAAAGAAAAATATCGAAAAATCTAATTCCTTAATATATTTAGGCCAAAATGCATTCTGCTATATGTCTTTGGTAAATAAAAAATATCCCACTATTAATCCCAATGATACAGTGGCGGCCCGTCCATTAGGGGCATATGGGTGCCGCCCTCCCTATCCATGTTTCCGGCCCCCTGATCTACATGCAGGGTGCCGGACGCATGGATTCCAATGAGGGGCAGGTGTTTTTTTTTTAAGCACATGATTAGAGCCAGAGTCTCTAATAGGCTTCAAAAAAGGGTGGGCTCGTGCCACAGAGCACTGCGCCTGAAGCCCACCCAGTTGTGTGACAATAGCGAATAAATATTCGCTATTGTAACACTGATTCTCCGCCAGTCAGGAAGCGAGTCGTAAGACCCGTCACCCGATTGGCCGAAAGGAGATCTGAACGAATTGACCTCCAGGAGGAGGAGGGAGGAGACGCAGGGGAAGCGAGGAAGCAGCCAGAGAGAACAGCCTGGAGCAAAGCCAACGCCGCCTGGCGCCCACCGTCCAGATGGGCTAAGTACAGGGCCCCAACCTACTGACTGACTGGCCTGGGGGGGGGGGGGTGCCGCCCGTGACTAGCCGACCGATCGGGGTGGGTGCTGTCCGTGACCCGACCGTTCACTGCATTGATATGTATACTGGAATTTACACAGTTATAGATGATATACTGGTAATGGCAGTAATCAAATAATTAGAGTGAGACTGCCACTAACCAACCCTCTCTGGGAGGTACACTAACTGACTAACTGACACTGACATCAGTAGTGACACTAATACAGTGATCATATATAATACTGTACACTGTATTAATGACATTGGTTGGCAAGGGGTTAACATCTGGGGGCAATCAAGGGCTTAACTGTGTGCCTAACCAGTGTAATGTGTGTAATATGTGCTGCTTTTACTAACAGATCAGACTGTTTCTTCTCCTTGCTTTGCAGGAAAAAGAAACAGCCAGATCACTGATCTGTGTACAGAGCACTGTGCGTATGTAAACACAGGACTCTGTGCTGTGGTTGGCTACAGTCAATCAGCATCTCTCAGCCATAAATCATTGGCCATGACCTGCTGACAAAATCCCAGCCAGTAGCCAATGACAGCGTGGGGTAGTATGTGTGTGCCCCTAATCCGGAACAGGCTGAATGATGTACCTGTACATCTATGTGATCCAACCTTCCCCTGCTGCCTGCAATAAATGTACTGTGGGCATGCAGGAAAATACTGACTTCCCCGTCCCCCATGTAATGGAGATGAACAAAGGCCTACATGTCCTGCCTGGGTGACAATTATGGCTCCCTCTTTAGGTACAGGGGAGGAATGAGTGTTGCCACCTTGGCGCAGAAAGTGTTACTGGCAGGATCACTAGGTGAAAATAAAGGAAAAATAAAGCTGAAAAAAGAAAACCAATGCAGCTAATGATTGTTAGGCCTTGTACACTGCTGCTGCTAAACAGACTTTTAGGAGCAATTGGGCATTTTTTTCAACTGCTCCTGAGCCCTCCTCTGTTATCTTATCAGTACATGTACACGGGGCCGTTTATAGTCGTTTCTAGGCAGTTGAGTTTAGAGGCTTTTTTTGGAACGCAAAAAAATGGGTTCAAAAGCTGAGTTTAGAGGCATTTCAAGCGCCAAACGCTTCTAAATGCGGCTAAACGTGGTAACTCGCGTTTAGCTTCGCCCTCAAGGGCACCAAGGTTAACAGAGCAGAAGGAACTTTTATATTCAGTCCTCAAGTTCACTTTCTGCCTCTTCCATTCATAGAAGATGTACCATAGCTTCTATGGATGAAAAAAATGATCTATGAATTGAGGAGGCACATCTTTTATTCTTCTGCCCGCCCTCCATTCATAGAATGTGTTTAATACATAGAAGCTATAGTATAGTACATCTTCTATAAATGGAGGAAGCTTTAAGACCTTCCCACTCGGCCTATAGCAGACTGACGGCTGGGTGGGTGCTTTCTCCTTCTGAGTGGGTGTCATATCATAACACAGCCAATGACTGATCAGTATACCAGCTCGCTGCCGGTACCATGTGATAGAGCTGCACAATTAATCGTTAAAAAATCGTGATCTCGATTCACCCCCTCTGACAATCTCTCCTGCAAAGTTTGACAATTCTTTCATATAAACAAGTGGAGAGACTATGTGCTCACTCAGCTGTCAAAAGAAAGCATCCGGGCATTCTGCCAAGTCTTTAACTATACACTTTAACTAAGCTTCCTTCTTGGATCAAAGGGAGAAAACTTCTGTGTAAATAAATAATCCAAAGTTTTCAACACCTTGTAAATGCAGGAAGTTTAACCACTTAAAGTCTAAATCTTTTTCTGACACTTCTTTCTTAAAGCGGTTGTATACCTATTTTTTAAACTTTTACCTACAGGTAAGCCTATAATAAGGCTTACCTGTAGGTAAAAAAAAATCTCCTAAACCTGTACGGTTTAGGAGATATTCCCCTTGCAATGAGCCGCTGACTGCGCAGAGGGGATTCTCAGCTGAAAGCCCGGCAGCCGCCGGACTTTGCCGGAAAAAAAGTCTCCCGCGCGCATGCGCGGGAGTGAAGACATCGCGGCTCCGGCCACTCACAGCGCCGGAGCCGTGATACCCGGAAGGCACGTAGAGGGGAAATGTCAGCTCCCTCGGCGTGGACCGGGTGAGATGCCGGCGCCTCGTTCTAAGGTAAGTATCTCATAATAAGCTAGTATGCCGTGCATACTAGCTCATTATGCCTTTTCCCTTACAGGTGTAGGGAAAAAAAAAAAGTCAGCGGGTTTACTACCGCTTTAAGTTAAAAAGAATATTTTTTGCTAGAAAATTACTTGGAACCCCCAAACATTATATTATATATATATTTTAGGAGAGACCCTAGGGAATAAAATGGAATAAAATGGCAATTGCTGCAATATTTTATGTCACACTGTATTTGCCCAGCGGTCTTTCAAATGCAATTTTTTGGGAAAAAATACACTTCCATGAATTAAAAAAAACAGTAAAAGTTAGCCAAATTTTTTTGTTTTAATGTGAAAGATGCTGTTACGCTGCGGGAATCATGATCTATCTTCTAAGCAAAAAAATCGTGATTCTCATTTTAGCCAGAATCGTGCAGCTCTACCATGTGACCACTGTGACCAATCACAGCTGATCATATGACAGTTGTAAACAATGAATGGCTGGCTTCCTTTCATGCCATCCATTGTATACAATTATGTTGCTAGCTGTGATGGTACAGACAGGGCCAATCACAGCCCATTAGTACCATGTGATTAGCTTTGGCCAATCACAGCTAATCACAACAAAACAAACTGAATGAATGAGTTTCATTCTGTAAAATGTTTGCTTATAGCAATGAAATTCACCGCTATATGCAATCATGTGTAAAAAAAAAATAAAAGAAAATCCTGATCACTTCCCCAGAGTAATATATATATATATATATATATATATATATATATATATATATATATATATATATATATATATATATATATTACTATAGTAACATTATATTGCTCTGGTCACAGTGTGTTTAAAAAAAAAATGGTAAAAAAAGAAAAAATGTAAAAAAAATATAATAAAAAAATTAAAAAAAAAAATACTTTTTTTTTTGTACTGTCACTAGTGAGTGTCCCTGATCAGCACCACGCTGGTTGTATGATTACGCTGTACTGCACTGGTGACAGTATGTAAAAAAAAAAGAGAATTCTTTTTTATTTTTTTATTTCTTAATTTTCCAGAAAATTATGACAAAATAAAATGACAACTTCAAAAAAACTATCATGTCTCTTACTAAATACCTTGAACTGTCTACTTTTCAAAAAAGGGGTAATTTGAGGGATATTTGTACTGTTCTGACATTTTTGGCCCTCAAAAAAATGGACTTCAGCACATCAGGATTGTTCAATTTTCAGATATATACCATAGTTTGTGGAGTCTATACCTTTCCCACAGACTAAATAATAAACACTGATTTGAGTTATTTTTACCAAAGAAATGTAGCAGAATACATTTTGGTTTAAATTTATGAAGAACAATTATTTATTTTCAAAATAAACAGAAACCAAGAAAAACTATTTTTTTCCCAACAAAAGAAAGTTCCAGTTGTGTGAACAAAATTATATAAATTTAGTTTGGGTACAGCGTTGCATGACCGTGCGATTGTCGTTCAAAGTACAACAGCTCTGAAAGCTGACAATTGAATTGGGCAGGAAGAAGGAAAAAAGTGCCTGGTATTGAAGTGGTTAAACCAAACCACTTGCAAAAGAAGAGTGTAAGGAAACACAAGAGGATACTTCTAAGTGCAGTATGTTAGATCAATTTATTGATAAAAAGCAAACAAACCGCTCACATGTAGTAGAATAGAAAGCACATGGCATGAGCTCTGCTGCCGTCATCCAGGAACCCAGGCAATGCAAAGGTTATAGGATTTTGGCTTACTGTAAAAGAAGAGTGTACATACTCACCTTTCCTGTTTCCCTTGCCACCTAATGGTTCTCAGATCCTGAGAAACCTTCACCTAAAATCTGAACTAAAACAAACACACTCAGGAGTGTCCATCTCCTTGTCCATCACAGCTCCCACCACTTCCTCCTGAGTTTAGAGGCTTTTTTTGGAACGCAAAAAAATGGGTTCAAAAGCTGAGTTTAGAGGCATTTCAAGCGCTTACTGTAAAAGAAGAGTGTACATACTCACCTTTCCCGTTTCCCTTGCCCACCTAATGGTTCTCAGATCCTGAGAAACCTTCACCTAACATCTGAACTAAAACAAACACACTCAAGAGTGTCCATCTCCTTGTCCATCACAGCTCCCACCACTTCCTGCTGATGACTTCCACCCATTACAGAATACAGCACTTATGTGGTAGTCAGCAGGAATAACCATTTACGCAGGACCAAGAAGGTTGACACTCCTAGGGGGTGTCAGTTTTAGCGTGGACGTCAGTAGAAGATTTCTGAGGATTGGAGCTGCATTTAGTAACAAGGGCAGCAGGAAAGGTAGCAGATTCCCTTTATGTTGTTTTTTCTCTCCTCCATTACTCTACCAGTCTGATGGCTATTTGTGATGAGACGAGTGGTTCCTTTTGCTCAGAGAGACAATAAACCCAAATACTCATTTTTAAAATGGATAAAATGTTTCTTAAAAAATATATACTCTGTTGAGGTGTTGTTTATTGCAGATATATTAAATGGAATATGCAAATTGCTAATATGTTTTCCACTCCATGAATCAGATATTTCATTGCAAAAGAAAGTGTTTCTATAAACTGTAATGACTGAAATGAGTTCCTCCGAGAACTCTTATTTCTACTGATTAAGAGGCCAGCTCTTGAAAAATGTAATAAACAATTACAATTAAAGAAGCAGCCAGGATGTATTAAATGAAAAAAAAGTAGTCTTGTTAAACATGATAATAGCAATATGGGAGAATCGCATGATCATTTTGCAACTCTAAACATTGTGTAAGAGAACATTTAACCTTGAGAAAATAAGTATTAGGGTAAAGAAGACCAACTGTCAGATACAACTCCACCAGCAGCCCTTCCACATTGATCTCCAAAAGGGATAAAAGGAAACTGTAGGCCTGCAAAATATGCATAAGCCACTGCTCTGGATCACGCAATGATGGGGCATGGAATGCAATGATTGTAGGGTGTGAGTCTCTAGACCTACCCTGAAGTCTAGGGGAGAATGTGTGGCCCTTAGAGTCCTTCCTCCCCTGCCTTGGGTGGTCTCTCTTAAAGAGAGCACCATTACTCATTGATTGGCTTCTGCTGATCAGGAGTAGCGGGGTCTGCTAGGCCTTTTGGCTGGGTTGACTTGAGTGTGCCTTACCCCCGTAAGGAGTCTTGTGCCCTGGGGAGGGGGAGTGGGGGGGGTGTCAAAGAAGTGTCCTTCCTCTTCAGAAGGAAACCATTTGACACACCCTAAGTGCACTTTTTTGTGTTCACATACACTTTTTTGGTTCACTTATGGTGTTTTGTTTTTGTGCACCCAACCATGGGCCCGAAAAAATGAAAAAAAAAGGGGCACATAATCTCTTCTGAAAGGGAGGACCAGAGTTCTGGTTGGCTGATGCTCTCTTTGAGTAGGGATCATGCTATCAAATGCCCATGCTGCCGAGTGATCTCAGAGCAGCAGCTTCTGAAGTCAAAAAGAGAAATTCAGGAATTGTTGCTCTTTTTTAATTTTCAAGGAACGGGGTGGGGGTGGGGGGGGCAAACTGTGGTTGAGGGTCATATTGAGTGAAATTAGAGGAAAGTGGAAAGATAGCGCTGGACCCGTAGGGTTATCTTACTAGTATTGTTATGTTAGGTATTGATGTTGGTGTAAATGGTATGGTTCCTGGACTTCTACACCCCAGAGGATCTCAACAGTTTCCTCGGCTTGTAGTGTAATGTAACGAGAATTGAAATGTAAAAGCCACACCACTGCTAAGAGGTCCAGATACAACTTTATTCTATTAAAACTATTTGACTATTGCAACTCCCTTCTCATTTACCTGCCTCTCCATAGGCTATCCCCTCTTCAGTCTATCATGAATGCTGCTGCCAGACTCATCCACCTTACCAAGGTCTGCCAACCCTCTCCTCCAATCCCTACACTGGCTCCCAATCACAATCTCAAAATTCAAAATACTAACCACAACGTACAAAGCCATTCACAACTCTGCCCCGAGCTACATCACCAATCTTGTCTCCAAATATCACCCAAATCGTCCTCTCCGCTCTTCTCAAGACCTCCTACTCTCAAGCTCTCTCGTCTCCTCCTCCCATGCTCATCTCCAGGATTTCTCCAGAGCCTCTCCCACCCTCTGGAACTCGCTACCTCCACCGGTTCGGCTATCCCCTACTCTTGCTACCTTCAGGCGATCCCTGAAAACTCATCTCTTCAGGAAAGCCTATCACGTCTCCAACTAATCTTCTCTTCCATCAGCTCATTCCCCACAGTTACAGCCTTTTGTACCACCTGCCCCACCCTATTAGATTGTAAGCTCTTCTGAGCAAGGCCCTCTTAATCCTCTTGCATTTTATTGTATTATAACTGTATTTTCTGCTTTTTATATTGTAAAGTGCTGCATAAACTGTTGGCGCTATATAAATCCTGTATAATAATAATAATAGTAATAATTAAAAGCCAGGGTGTTTCTGCCAAACAAGATTTTGATAAGGCCTGTGCTTATATTTGGCTGATGCTCCCTTTGAGTAGGGATCATGCGATCAAATGCCCATGCTGCCAAGTGATCTCAGAGCAGCAGCTTCTGAAGTAAAAAAAAAAAAAAAAAAAATTCAGGGACTGTTACATAACATTGCAATTAAACATTTAAAATACTTGTAGCTGCACTTTTTGCTGACAGAGTCTCATTATAGGCACATGTTGGGATTTGTAGCTGTGCACAAGTAGCAGAGCTCATGGTCGCCTATATTCATATATATCGTGCTCTTGATGCCAATCCGTTCATTTGTTTCCCCACAGGATCCCGAGAAGCCGTCATGACTACTCATTTTTCATTTGCATGGCAAATAATAGTATTGGGTTTGTTTAAACATTTACTTTTTACAAAAATCTGCATGTTCCAGTAATTTGTAGCAGTTTTCAGCAGGAGACCAATTTCCTTGACAGTTTTGTATTATATTTTCATGTCGTGGCTTGTTTTTAAATAGTAATTATTTGCTATTGCTTTGCATCAATACTTTAAGCAACTTTTGCTTATAAAAGTGAAAGTTACAAATCCCCGCATTGTAAAGAATTCCTCGGTCTCTATTTTCTATTAATTTCCTAGTTTTAATGAGATCTGTTTCCAAATCATATTTTTAGATGTTTAAATTTGGTTATATGTGATGTTTCCCTATTTGCTCCTTTTCTAGCATTACTTAGTAAAATTTTGAATGAATGCAACTGTATTGGGTATGTTGAAAAAAGCACATGGAATTTTCGTAGTTATTGTGTCTTTGTGTAAAGCATGTGGCCAATGAATGGCAATCACGTTTAATCCTTTCTTCTATTATAATATACTGAATATAGGAACACATCTCAATATAAAAGATACTTCAGTTAAACTTGTGTCCAGCATGTGGTACATTAATCGCAATAGTAAGCAGATAGAACTATTAGACACTTGGGTGAATAATATACCTCCAGTTGCACCACCACACCAAGGACATTGAGGATGGCACCTTCTGAAATTTGTATGGCCTTTTCACACCTGTCTATTGTAGTGCACCAAAACACATGCATTTTACTGCATGAGAATGCATGTCAAGGAGAAACCCTATTATTCCCTATGGGGCTGGTTCACACCTATGCACTGCAGTTTAGTGGGTAAGGTCAAATTTATGGGCCCATGGGCCCCTAACTGACTTGCACAGTCTACAAGAGCTTCAAAGTGCTACAAAGTGATGCAGAAGCAAGAACACACACAGTCCAGGTCAAAATGGTAGAACTTGTATTGTAAGTAAAGGCAAACAGTTCAAATCAACCAAGTGGGAGGAGACCCAATCGAGAACACTCAACAGCGTGTAGCTGAGCAGACATGAGCCAAACTGACAGTGTCTGTCTGGAGGGGCCAAATGTGGCCTGGTCATTCTGAGCCCAATCTGAGAGGTTTCCATGGAGAATGTGAAGCCCTAAGCTTTCCCTACTGGACTGGAACCTTTCCCTGCCTCTAATACTGGCCCTGCCAAATAGGTGACCTGTCCTACACTACCCACATGTAAATTCACGCTAAACCCAGGGGGCAGGATCTTAAATAGATTCTGAAACACCTAAGATGGCCACCAGAGTCACATGGGTGTCCAGCATCCAATCAGATCACTGCCAAGGTGACTCAGGAAACCATAGAGGAACCATGATTCTCATGACTTCCTATCCCTCTGCATTGCTGCTACGGTTGAGTGCCACCTACAGATGAGACACCAGACTGCACCTGCCTACAGACCCATGCCCCAATCCAGCCTTTCTCAACTTTTTATTCTGTTATTTATGCCTAATGTTCTTTGTTTGGCTTTTCAATACATTTACTATATGGAGAATGTATCATAAGGAGAAAGACTGCATTGGATAAAGAACTGAAAGGTGAGATCATACCACCAAAGTTTTGTAAGGTAAGGGAAGCCAGTGGCAACTCAACAGCGTTTACCAAAAACTAAAATGTAAGTTTTAGCTCCAGGGAGGCTGTGGCTTAGAAGTGGTGGATTCTAAGTTTTAATTGGAGATCCATATGTTGCTTGTAGAAAAATGTAGCTTCAAGTTAGGCAGCCTCTTTATATGAAGCCTTGGACCATAGAATAGTAAGAAGAGGGGGAGCACCACACCAAATGGAGTCCAAAAAGCCTTTAATCTCTTCATGTGAGTTGCAAAAGACAGGCCAATCCGTTTCAGGGGCATCATGTTGCCACTTCAGGAGAGCTTCAACTTGTTTATACACTGGGACTCAATAAGCTTCGAAAGCCAGTTGCAACCATACAAAGCAAACCACTAAACAGTTCAGCACACCTGCATATAAAAAAGCTCCAGAAGCTCTGCTGAAGGAGGAATCAGACTCTTTTATGCCCCCACAAGCACTTCATTGTCTTTTTTTTTAACTCACGCTAAAGTTCTTTTTGGACACTACACATTTGGTATGATGCTCCCTTTCTTCTATGCATCCTTTTAATTTCACCACAGTCCTGATTGCATTGCAATTTTATTTATTTTTTATTTATGTGAAGTTGGCTATAGGGACTATTGGATATAATAGGCATGGCTGTAACACAAGGAAGAGAGATAGAACTGCTATTTCATAGATGGAAAATCATGAGAGACTTGTCACTGGTCTTCAACTTTTGCATTACCCTAAAATTTCCTCTCTGTAGCTTGTCCTCAGTCCACTTTCTGCTCTTCGGGGCATCACAGCAAATGGCATATTCCTTTTCTACAACTGTAATTTATTGCTTTGGTAGAAAGCAGGGACAACTTAAGTAAAGTCTAAAGGGAACCATTTTCAACTGTAAGCATTCAAAATATACAGAACAACTGCACAACCTTGACCCCTAAACCCAAGACAATTTAACATGAAAAAGTTGAGACCTCTTGTGCCTTCAGCATCTTCCAGTTGGTGTTCAAGGTAATGGAAGACCTCAGCTTTCTGTAGTAATGAGAGACACGACAGCCCTCTTCTTATGTTCAGATGGTTACCTATAAGACCACCTGGGTTTCTGGGAAAACCGAGTACTTAAGATGCTCTCCAGTGATCCATTGCAATGAGGCTTTTACCATATGTTTACTTGAGAATAGAGGTTAGCTTGAGTGCCACTCTAAAACCCCTTATAACTAAAATAAACTAAAATCTTCCATGCTGTTTGTATAAATTAGAGAAAAAAAAAATACAAATGGGTTGTTGTTGTTGTCATAAGAAAATCAAATTAATCGTAATGTACTGCCCCCACAGGTCATTCATCACTACTGCATGGAAATATTTATTTAATTGGGAGGTTGTGCAGATTTAAGCAAACATTTCATTATAATTCCTCTGATTGTATTTTGTATATTGATGAAGAATGCTTGTTATAATATAATTAGTGTGGTCTTCACCCAGTGAACGTGTGAAAATGTGTTTTTCAAATAATTTATAGTTTATGAATGCTTTTATTAAACACTTAATGGAATGAAAGAAATTGACATCATGTTGCTTTCTGAAACATTTACACATTTTCTTGAGTTTTGAGGTACAAATACACATGGGTAACAAGGAAAGATTCACTTTAATTTTCTTGATTACTTTCCCTACCCACCTCCCAGTGCCACCTTTTCTAGAGAATACAGAACCAAGTATCATTTTGTAGTGCTAAGTAATTTTATAGCATGTGTTAAAGTGGTTGTAAACCCTTTTTAAAAATTCCTTAAAAAAAAAAAAACGCGGGCTCTGGCGATGTGATTAGCCAAAGCAGCAATGACGTCACTCCCGCACATGCGCGCGGGAGCTGCCGGTAACGTCACAGTACAACTGAAGCAACGGCACGTATGTGCCGTTGCTTCAGTTTGCTTAAGTGCGCATGTGCTGATGACGTCGGCACATGCAAATACAGAGATATCTCCTAAACTGTGCAGGTTTAGGAGATATCCATTGTAGCTACAGTTAAGCCTAATTATAGGCTTGCCTGTAGTATAAAGTGGTCATAAAGGGTTTACAACCACTTTAATAAAAACAAGAAAAACAGTAAAATAGATCCCTTGAAGCCAGCAATAATAGCCCCCCCCCCCCAAGCAACACTAGACTCCTCCCCAGCAACATTAGACCTACACCCCACCAGCAACAATAGACCCTACAGCAACAATAGACACCCACCAGCAACAATAGATCTCCCAGCAGCCACCTTTAGGAGACCTCCCATCAACAGTAGACCCCTCCCAGCAACAATTGAATCCCCCCACAGCAACAAAAGACCCACCAGCAACAAGAGATCCCCCAGCAGCCAGCATCAATAAACCCTCCAGCACACCCCAACACCACTTGTTCTTCCTTCCTCCTCTTATGGGTAGTCCAGAGTGGTTTAAAAAAAAAAATTACGGCACTTCATTTATTTTATGCACGCATTTATCATAGGCGCTAACATTGCATGTGTGTGTATTTGTTTTTTTAAACTCACAGAGATGTAAGATACAGGATTTTGGGGGCCTGCTCTAATGTCAGGGAGAGGATTTGTGGCCTTCAGGTCTTTCCCTTCTTCCCATTGGGGGTCTCTCTTTGGGAAAGCCCTCATCAAGTGCTTGGAGGACTGGCTGCACCAGGTTCCTAAGGAGCGGCTTCAGCCTAGGTGGACTCTAATACCTTGCCCCTCTCAGGAGCCTCGTGCACCGGAGGCTGGTCCATTACTGGGCCCTCGTGCAATTTTTTTGTGTTGTGATTTAATGGTTCTTCTTATGTTATAGTCACGATTTACCTATAAGACCACCTGGGTTTCTGGGAAAACCGAGTACTTAAGATGCTCTCCAGTGATCTATTGCAATGAGGCTTTTACCATACGTTTAATTGAGAATAAAGGTTAGCTTGGGTGTCACTCTTTAAAAACCCGCTTTAAAAAGCCTTATAACTAAAATAAACTAAAATTTCCCATGTTGTTTGTATAAATTAGGTTTGTTGTTCTGGTCATAAGAAAATCCAATCAGTCGTAATGTACTGCCCCCACAGGTCATTCATCAGTACTGCATGAAAATATTTATTTAATTGAGAGGTTGTGCCGATTTAAGCAAACATTTCATTATAATTCCTCTGAATATATATTGTATATTGATTCAGAATGCTTATTATAATATGATTAGCGTGGTCTTCATCCAGTGGACGTGTGAAAATGTGTTTTTCAAATAATTTATAGTTTATGAATGCTTTTATTAAAAACTTAATGGAATGAAAGAAATTGATATCATGTTGCTTTCTGAAACATTTTCACATTTTCTTGAGTTTTGAGGTACAAATACACATGGGTAACAAGGAAAGATTTATTTTATAGAAAACATGTATTGCAATTTAGTTCAGGTATAGTATATTCATTTTATTTGTAATGTAATCATGACTACAGAACAGGTAAAGTAAGTCTTTCTTCTTCATAATGTTAATAAACTTCCCTCATGCCAGGAACCTTTACTTTCCATGCTGCTCTCTCTTTGGCACATATATTGTATATTATCATGCCCGGCAACAGGTCGATCAGGCAACAGGTCGAGGAATTCCTAAGAGTAGGCAGTGCCAGATTTATAAGGGGCAACGGGGGCTAACTGCCCTGGGCCCCCCTGGCAGAAGGGCCCCCCCCTATACAAAAAATATGTAAAACAATATAAAAAAATGATATAAAATTAAAAAAAAATTAGTAACAATAAAATAATATAAGCGTGTAATTAAAACAATTACTTTCTTTTATTAAATGTGTCTTGGGAAGTCATATTTTGCCAACCATCATCTGTAAAAGTTTTTTTTCTCTGGACTGGTATATTGTATAATTTTTAAAAATGAATTGTGGCAGCTCAAGCAAACCACACATAGAGTGCTATGACTGCGCATGTGCCTGCACACGTGACCTCAGAATGATGTTGTGCCATGCACTTTAAAAACATGTGACTGTCATTGAGAATGTAAACCAACTCTGTGTATAAAGCCCCCCCCCCCCCCGAACCTGAAGTGCCCTGGGCCCCCCCAAGGTCTAAATCTGACCCTAGGTGCAGTTACCCCCTATTCCAAGTCACCACTTGTCTGCACCCCCTACCCACCGCTGAGCACTGTCTCTTGATTCCTTTCCCTACCCACCTTCCAGTGCCACCTTTTTTAGAGAATACACAACCAAGTATCATTTTGTGGTGCTAAGTAATTTTATAGCATGTGTTAATAAAAACAAGAAAAACAGTAAAATAGATCCCTTGCAGCCAGCAATAATAGCCCCCCCCCCCAGCAACAATAGATTCCTCCCCAGCAACATTAGACCTAGACCCCACCAGCAACAATAGACCCTACAGCAACAATAGACCCTACAGCAACAATAGACACCCACCAGCAACAATAGATCTCCCAGCAGCCACCTTTAGGAGACCCTCCATCAACAGTAGACCCCTCCCAGCAACAAAAGACTCACCAGCAACAAGAGATCCCCCAGCAGCCAGCATCAATAAACCCTCCAGCACACCCCAAAACCACTTGTTCTTAGTTCCTCCTCTTATGGGTAGTCCAGAGTGGTTTAAAAAAAAAAAATTTACGGCACTTTTAATTTATTTTATGCATGCATTTATCACAGGCGCTAACATTGCATGTGTGTGTGTATTTTTTTTTTTTAACTCACAGAGATGTAGGAGATAGGTTTTTTGAGGCCTGCTGTAATGTCGGGGAGAAGATTTGTGGCCTTCAGGTCTTTCCCCTCTTCATTGGAGGTCTCTCTTTGGGAAAGCCCTTATCAAGTACTTGGAGGACTGGCTGCACCAGGTTCCTAAGGAGCGGCTTCAGCCTAGGAGGACTCTAGTACCTCGCCCCTCTCAGGAGCCTCGTGCACCGGAGGCTGGTCCATTACTGGGCCCCATGCACTTTTTTTTTGTGTTGTGATTTAATGGTTCGCTTTTTTTGCTTCCCCAGGAAGGCAGACCAAAAACTGAAACATAATCTTTTTTTTTTTTTTTTTTTTTTTAGAGTCAGAGGTATTTTTTAATAATGAGACTTTTTGGCTGCCAGAAACATTTAATTTCTCACTTTAAATCAATCTCTTTTTCCATTATCTACTTTTCAGCGGCTATTCCACCTCTTTGAAATCTGACTACCTCGCCTAATTGAGCCAATATAATAGGCAAATGAAGCCTGGATTCTAAGAATATTTTGTTTTAAATTTAGCTACAAACTGCTTGGGACTTGCCATTAATCCACATTTATCATACACATTATTTATAAACCGGCTGATGAATCTCGTTCTTGGAGCTTGTAAATTTGTGAAGTTATTTATGTACCAATTTTTGTCACATGGTGTACAGTTTATGTGACAAATTTTTTGGTATTAGCTTGCATAATGCTGATAAAAATTGGTCTTTTATTACTACTCGTTGTCAGATGAAATTACCATTTAAATTTGTTCTGTGTGATATAAAACGGCAGCTGGAATTCTCCTGCTCATACATTCAAGTCTATTTCAGACTTAAAGCAGATCTTCAGTTAAAAAAAAAAAGAAAAAGAAAATGAAAAATACTACTGGGTGTGTCCATGGTGGCCTGGGCTCCCAGGAAGTGGGTTAGATTATGATGGTCATTATTCAACTCAGAAAAGAGCTGCCTTTTTTTTTTTTTTTGTACAAAATGCCTGCCTATTTTTCAATAAAAAACAAAAAGGAAGTTCCTCCACCAATTGGCCTTTTGAGCTAAAAAATCTTCCTCTCTGATTATTGGACTTTGCTGGTCACTGGCTCTACAAACAATGACACTCATTAGCTTATATTACTGTGATAGACTACCCTACTACGTTTCCTGGATACTGTCCTTACCAGCTTTAGATAGTGTTGGATATATGCCTGCATTAGCTATTTGATCCTATTATTTTTTGAATATCTGGGACAACTCGGTTGACCTGCATCTTTATGCAGCTTCCATGCTGCGCTACTTAGAACCCGTTTTTACTATATCTACAAGCTCCTGAAGAAGCGCATTTATGCGCGTAACATGTAGAGCGAACTCTTTGTGTGACCTCATATTGTGACTCAACCACTCCACGCACTTTATCTCCATTGGATGCTGCTACTGGTTATTTCTACTACTTGTAAAGTTGGGGGCTGTTTAGCTCAAGTGTGGTGCTTACCAGTGAGTCCACACCAGTTGTGCTATTTAAGGGCTGTTTGGCGCACTTTTATAAAAGGGAAAAAACAAAAGCCCATCCAAGAATCCCACGCAGGGGTTTGACTTCATTCGGAACTCATAAATGAAAACATACCAAGCCTCCTGGCTTATACTGTACACACAGCCGTGCGGATCAGGCCTTCCACTTCAGGCCCTTTTCTGTTTCCCACAGACTATTCCCTTGTTAGTCCATATAGATAACCACTTGCTGCTCTGACCCTCAGGCTTGGGCCTCTGGCTTCTCCCAGTGCACACCTGTACTCTCTGGCTTTTCCCTTGCAAGCCTGGACTCCTCGGGAGGGTGGAGCCCAGAACCATGGTCAGGTGTCTACAAATAGCCCAGCACACACCTGACCAGTCAGTATGCTGGTGGATCTCAAAACCCAGACCCAGGACTGGAGATTTCATCACACGCGGATCGCTACAAAATCCCTGGGCTCCAGGTCCCAAAGTGAACTTTAGTAAATAATAAGGAAACTGAAAAGCCAGTTTCCCCCCAAATAAGCAAATAAACTGGAGCCCCTCAACCTGCCTGGTTGAGAATCCTGTGTCCATACACTGGTGGGGTACCACACTACCACATACTGCACCAATTTGGATTAACATATATTTATATATTTTGGAGGTGTTATTTGAGTCTCTGGGGTTGTTCAACATTATAATGCTTTTCTTTTAATATGTGTTTGTAAACCTTGTTTTTAACTGTATCCAATTAAAAAACTTCAATTATTTTTACCTATTCTATGCATGTGCCTATAAAGTCCATCTTTTCATTTCTAATTTTCTCTTCAAAACTGAAGTTCCCCCTTAAAGAAGAATCATTATTAACTTTTTTTTTTTCATTTTCTGTCCCCATAGGAAAAAAATGCATGTAGTACTTTTACCATGTTGCTAGGTGTTTCTTAACCCTAGCTATGAGGTCAGACTACGTGCCCACCCTTTCCCCACATGTCTCTTTTCTCATTACATTCCTTTTGCCACCGCTTGTCTTGGGAAAGGGCTTGGAGCCGAGACAAGTGCCCATTATAAAGCAACCATCTCCTTCCTAGCTGTGTTGTGGGGGGGGGGGCACAGCCAGGAACGAGTCAGCCTCTCATCCTTCTGCATTCCTCTTGCCACTGCTTTTTGTGGGAAAATGCTTGGATCCAACACAAGCAGACTTCTCCTTCCTGGCTATGAGGTTCCCCTCTCTCCTTGGGGATATTTAACAACACAACTACTAAGGAGACGGACACTTCATAATGGCCACTTGTCTCAACTCCAATCTCTTTCCTGAACAAGGTAAGAGGAATGCAGGGAGCTAAGAGACATGTGGATAGAGGGTGGGTGCCCTGTCCAGAATGATAGCTAGGGTTAGGAAGCACCAAGCAACATGGGACAAAGTATTACACGTTTACATGTACCCACGAGGGAGAGAACAGTAAAAAAATAAAATAAAATAATGATAGTTGTTCTTTAAGTAGATAGTTAGGGATTGAGTTGCCCACTGGCTTCTCTTACAATTCTGGGACTCCAGAGGAGATATCCTAACACAGTGTCAAGTTCCTAGGGCTTTTTTTCAGCGGGAACGTGGGGGAACACATTTCCGGCACCTCTGGCACTGAATGTAAGTAACGGCAATGGGCTGCTGGGAGGTGCTGGAGGGTGTTTGGCTGAGTACTGGGGGGGATCTGTGATCTCTGGAGGAGATCTATTGTTGCAGGGGGACAATTTTTGCTGGTAGAGGGTCTATTGTTGCTAGGAGGGATCTACAATTGATGAGGAGTCTATTGACGCTGGCTGTTGGGAGATCTATTGTTGCTGGGGTTGATCTTATTTACTAGCGGTGTATTTTTTTGGCGGGAGGTCTGTTGTTGCGGAGGGGATCTATTGTTGCTGGGGGGGATCTATTGCTGCTAGCTGCAGGGAGTCTATTTTACTGCTTTCCTTGTTATCATTAACAAATTCCATACAAATTATGTAGTACCAGAAAATTATACTTGGTTCTGTATTTTCCAAAAGGGGTAATACTAGGAGGTAGGTAGGGGGTGGAACCAAGGGACAGTGCTTAGAGGTGGGTAGGGGGCGGAGAAAAGTGGTGATTTAGAATGGGGGAGTACCTGCACCTATTCTCTGAGAATAAAAGCCCTGCAGGTTCCTATGGTAGTAAGCCCTTGTAGAAGGCCAACTCAGGGTTCCCCAGGGTGCGGAGTCTAAGCCTCAGCCTGCTTCTCCACCAGGGCCCCTGATGGTGGGGATGGACTTGCAGCAGACTGGAACCAGACCGCAGCCCCCAGGTATGCCCAGCTGAAGATGTGGAGGCCACACGTGTGTGCAAAGTAGATAGCAGGAAACAGAAGTATATCTGGGAAACGAGCTGAGGTCATTAAATGGAAAATCCCTCAAGGGGTTTTTTAGCAGCTAAGTAGTTGTTCCAATTAAAATGACCATAACAGAGTTAAAAATTAAAATTCTTTATTCATATTGGAGTAACAAAACAGAGGGGTAGGGGCATGGTTAACATGGGAGTTGTAAAAAGCAATTAGGATCCTTACATATAAAAGAACATCTTGTCAATGTGAGAAAATTACATGTAATCTCAATACATATTATGAATGCCGTAAACCTATGTAGAGTTTCGCATGATAACCCTACGCGTTTCGACCTGTATAGGTAAAGGTCTTCCTCAGGGAAATTTGCTCATTCTCTGATGAGAAAAATTTCATGCCACAGTTGGATACATTGCTATTCTTCTAAAAACACCATCAATCACAGCGATCCCAAGAGGCTCCCACAATGTTCCTCCACCATCAAAAGAGGCAGCAAAAACCCCACCTCCACACTACTTGCAAGGAGTCACCCCTTGGAGGGACCAGGGAAAAACCCAGGGGGTTTTTGGTCGGCGGAGGAGTGAAGGCAGCGGCACCCTTGACTTTTCTTAAAACATTCTAAAAGTGAATGGGTTCCAAAAAATAGGTTCCAAAAGTGGGGAACGTGATGGAGGTTATTGCAGCAGTGAAAGCCTTGCACCAGCCTCCGTATTTCTTTAGCATCAGTTTGTTAGTATGTTGGTATCTCAGAGCACCATCCCAGGATCTCAGGTCAGGGCATTGCAGCAGACAGGCAAACACGGTAGACGAAGCTGGGGTCGGTGCAAAGGAAGTCAAACACAGAATACAAGTAATAGGCAGGAAAGCAAGAGCATGGAGAAACTAGGAAGTTGCTCAGGCAACACCAGCTGCACTGAGCATGTCTATATATAGAGAAGCAGACTGGGAGGCGGACCAGGAAGTAATAGAAAGAAAAGTGATATAAATCCACAGTAGAGCAGGTGTTCTATCAGAATACTGCTACCCATCAGAAAATGCAATGGGAAGTGACGTTCCATTGCAGCCATCTTGGTGCACCCTGGACTCGTTCGCAGTAAGGTTACAGTCAGAAGGCAGCAAGCGGACATCTTTTTACACCCACCGAAGTCTTACATATCACACTTATTTTTACCAGTAAACTGAGCTTATATAGTGAAATATAGTATTTAGAAATCCGTCAGACTGTTTTGATGTTGAATTTTAAAAGCAGCGGTATTCTGTCTGATTAGCAAACCTGTGAGATCAGCAGGCTTGCCGCTGCTTTTAAAATTCAACATCAAAACAGTCAGACGGATTTCTAAATAATGTATTTCACTATATAAGCTCAGTTTACTGGTAAAAAATAAGTGTGAAATGCAAGATTTTGGTGGGTGTAAAAAGATGTTTGCCTGCTGCCTTCTGACTGTAGCCTTATGCCATGTACACACGGTCGTACTATTCGGCTACAAAAGTCCGACAGCCTGTCCGACAGACTTTGGACGGACTTTTGTCAGACTTTTGGCGGACTTTTGGCGGACTTGCGGCAGACTTTCTTACAAACGGACTTGCCTACATACGATCACACAAAAGTCAGACGGATTCGTACGTGATGACGTACACCGGACTAAAATAAGGAAGTTGATAGCCAGTAGCCAATAGCTGCCCTAGCGTAGGTTTTTGTTCGTCGGACTAGCACACAGACGAGCGGATTTCTGGGTCCGGCGTAGTTACGACGTAAAGATTTGAAGCATGTTTCAAATCTAAAGTCCGTCAGATTTGCGGCTGGAAAAGTCCACTGAAAGTCCGCTGAAAGTCCGAGGAAGCCCACACACGATCGGATTGTCAGCCAGCTTTAGTCCGTCGGCGTCCATCGGACTTTTGTAGACGAAAAGTCCGACCGCGTGTACGCGGCATTACTGTGGATGAGTGCAGGGTGTACCAAGATGGCTGTGACGGAACGTCAATTTCGTTGAATTTTCTGATGGGTAGCGGTATTCTGATAGAACACAGAGGCCAACAGCACATGTGAGTAGAACCACAGGCCCAGCAGAACCACTTCAGCAAGGAGGTAAGAATTTGACAAGCAAGAAACTTAAGGCTAAACCGTGACACACAGTATTTCAGACAAAGGCCATTTTTTATAAAATAACCCACAGTGCTCTGGGAATTCATTTTCATTTATTTATGGTTTATTTGTAAACCATTGATTGTACTGTATACAGTAAAAGCTAAAATAAAATAAACTGTTATAGTTTACTTTCAAAGCCAATCTATAGGCACCTAAGGGCTTTCAATAACAGAAACCTCCAGGGGTGTCCATATTAAACTTTGATCCCCTGAAAGAGAAGCCCCTCCTCCATCTATCTTTTGGACCTTACTTGGTTCATTGGAAAACTTGTGACAGGAGGGACTGTGCAGAGCCATGCCAGCGATCCCTCTTCCCTCACCCGCTCGCAGTCCAGTCACACTTCACCCAGAAGGTCTTTACCTCCATACAGACCTGGGTCTAGGGCAAAACCCTAGACCCAGGCAAGAGCCTGTTATTTGCCCCCACAATGCACTTATCACAATTACTAAGTTTTTTGCAAACAGCGGACTTATGCCGCGTACACACGAGGGGACTTTACGGCAGACTTTGCCCGGCAGACGGGATTTCGTCGGACAATTCGATCGTGTGTGGGCTCCAGCTGACTTTGTTTTCTCAAAAGTTGGAGGGACTTAGATTTGAAACATGTTTTAAATCAATCCGTCGAAATCGAGTCCGGTCGAAAAGTCCGCTCGTCTGTATGCTAGTTCGACGGACAAAAAGCCACGTTAGGCTATTGGCTACTGGCTATGAACTTCCTTGTTTTAGTCCGGTCGTACGTCATCACGTACGAATTCGACGGACTTTGGTGGATTGTGTGTAGGCAAGTCCGTTCATTCAGAAAGTCCGTCGTAAAGTCCGTCGAAAAGTCCGCCGGGCAAAGTCTGCCGTAAAGTCCGACCGTGTGTACGCGGCATTAGCCTTTCATTTATGTTTTCTACCCTTTCTTAGTATATTAAATTTTGTTTTTATTTTCATTATTTTGGCCAACTGAATTTTTAATGCGATTTTGTTTTCTTTTTGATCAGTCAAAGTTTCTCCAGTCCAGAAATTACCGTTCAGCGCCAGCTGCCCAGTGTGCAGGATTTTAACGCTCACAGTCCCAGCTGGCAACCTCATTTCCTTACCTGCTGGCCTTGCTTTCAGCTATGCAGATTCTATTAAAAGAACCTATTTCACGCCTTAATTTACTGAGGCCATCTTTGATTTGCAGCAAATAGATTGATAAAGTTGTTGGCTGTGTTTAGAGCTAGATGTTTCCCCGGTCATTATTATATGGAACAGTGTTTACAGCACTGCACCTGCAATCAGCAGAACAGCAGTGGCGGACATAGCATGGCCAAAGAAGTGAACAAACATTCTGTGGGGGGGCAAGATGAAAAAATACAATCACTGCTGCAAGGCACAATAAACCACCTATAATAAACACACAAAAAATATATATTTTACTTAAATTGAATGATTATATAATGCAACGTGCTCATTACACTACTCCCTTTATTTCTGAACCTTAAAGTACTAAACATGTTTACAAGTTTGACTTTTGTTGAGTTTGTTATTTTTTAGCTCTAATTTGATTTCCAGGCTGCATTAAAATTCATACGCTGCCTCTCAAAAAGTTAGGTTCCCTAAACCCATTGGAGGACTTGGCTGGGGAAGAGGGGGCAGCTTCTAACCTCAGCTTGTTCAATTAAGCTTTAACAATAAATCCTAGAAGCTGATTGGCTACCCTACACAGCTGCACCAGATTCCGTGTACACCAGTTTTAGTAATCCCCCCCCATGTGCATATATGTACAAGGGCCCACTAGAACTCTGGGGCCCATTTATATTTGATATGTGTCAGATGGATGCAAGGACTATTCCCACTGTATTGTAGACCAAATAAGGCCCCTTTGACACGGAAGATTTGATAGGGTCCGGTTGTCAATTTTTTCAGCCAGACTTGATCGGTCCCCCCGTTGTTCTCCTTTATGGAGTGCCAGATGTAAATAGACTTGTGACCGTTTACACCCGCTACCTCCGGGTCTGATCCGATCTGGCAAAACAAACAAAAACAAAAAAAATGAAAGGGGATCCATTCCCCTCCAGATGGCCTGATCAGATCGGAGGATGAATGGCCAGTCCATTAACATCCGGCTACCCATAGAGCAGAAATGGCTGTGTCTGTGTCCGCTCTGCATAAGTGGAGCACTGGGGTTGTAGAGGTTCTTGTTGGCCCTCACCAGGCAGATGAAAGTTTTCACATCCAGCTTTGACACTCCTCAATTCATCCATTTTGTTGAGTGTATACATATTGATCCATAACTCCAGCTACATCACTGACCTAGTCTCAAAATACCAACCAAATTGTCCTCTTCATTCCTCCCAAGACCCCCTCCTCTTATACCCGCCTCCAGGACTTCTCCCGAGCCTCTCCCATCCTTTGGAATTCCCTACCCCAATCAGTCCAACTATCTCCAACTTTACCCACTTTTAGGCAATCCCTGAAAACTTTTCTCTTCAGAGAAGCCTATCCTGCCTCCACCTAACCAACCGTACTTTTATTTTCTCCATCAGATCATCCCCCACAGTTATTACCTTTTGTATAACTTGACCTTCCCTCTTAGATTGTAAGCTCTAACGAGCAGGGCCCTCTGATTCCTACTGTATTGATTTGTATTGTAACTGTTCTGTCTGCCCCCATGTTGTAAAGCGATGCGCAAACTGTTGGTGTTATAAATCCTGTATAATAATAATAATAATAATAATAATAATAAATAATAGATGATCCTGCACACAGTCCAAGGTTACAGAAGAATTTATTAACCCATACCAAGGCATACAGCTTAAAATCTGCACCTGCTAATGCATTTCAACCCTAAAAAAGGGTCTTAAAGGGGTTGTAAACCCTCATGTTTTTTCACCTTAATGCATCCTATGCATTAAGGTGAAAAAACTTCTGTCACTAACCGCCCCCCCCCCCCTCCCCCGTTTTACTCACCTACACTTCCTGTATTCCCCAGCCGAAGATGCGCTCTTCCTCTCTGCACGGGGTCCCGGCCGTTTCTTGATTGGATAGATTGATAGTAGTGCAGCCATTGGCTCCCACTGTTGTCAATCAAATCCAATGACGCAGGAACCGGGGGGGTGGGGCCGAGTCCTACATTCGACGTCTGTGGACGCCTTATGCGACTCGGGAGCGCGCCCCCCGGTAAATCGCACCACCGGGGGACCCCAGAAGTTGAGGATCGGGGCCACTCTGTGCAAAACGAACTGCACAGTGGAGGTAAGTATGACATGTTTGTTATTTTTAAAAAAATTAAGCCTTATGCTGCGTACACACTAGCGGACTTTACGGCAGACTTGGTCCGTCGTACCGGAGTCCGTCGGATAATTCGGTCGTGTGTGGGCTCCAGCGGACTTTTTTTCCCCAAAAGTTTGACGGACCTAGAAATGAAAAATGTTTCAAATCTTATCGACGGACTCGAGTCCGGTCGAAAAGTCCGCTCGTCTGTATGCTAGTCCGACGGACAAAAAGCCACGCTAGGGCAGCTATTGGCTACTGGCTATCAACTTCTTTGTTTTAGTCCGGTCGTACGTCATCACGTACGAATCCGTCGGATTTTGGTTGATTGTGTGTAGGCAAGTCCATTCATTCGGAACGTCCGTCGGAAAGGCCGTTGAAAAGTCAGTCGGACCTAGTCTGCCGTAAAGTCCGCTCGTGTGTACGCGGCATTACAATCACTTTAATGACAGCTATGATTAAGACCCTTTTTTAAGGTTGAGATGTGGTAGCCGATGAAAGTTTTTAACTGTATGTCTTAGTATGAATTGAAACTTTTTTTTTTTTGTAACCTTGGACTGTGTAGGATTATCTAAATACATTCTACAGTTTGGGTTACACAAACCTTTCCCAGCACCAGTGCTTTCCCTCAGAACAGAGGACATTGGAGGTGAAGCAAGCGTGCCTCTTGTATATCTATTCATTTTGTTCACAGACCTAAGGTTGCTTGAAGGAGGAGACCAGTTGATAGGGGTACATGCTAAAACACTTGCGTTGCACATTTTTAGGTGCTCTCATTGAGGACAGTTGGGCCAAAAATACGTGAATCTGCTAAAAAAAAAAACAAAAAAAAAAAAACTCATGTACTTTTCAATGCGACAAGCAGGAGCACAATTGGCACCATTGGATATAATGGGAATCTTCATGTTGAGCCTAGTTGTTCTTCGGGAAACCCGCAATAAGTCGCTTAGGTGTGAATGGGGGCTTAAACACTTGCGCATGGAAGATTCACATGCAAGGAATGTTTGGTGAATGTCAGATTCACTGTTTTATAACTAAAGTATGCTTCAATGTGAGGAATGCATTGTTTATACAGAAAATAACTTACGGAAAGCGCCCCTGGCGCAGAACCGGGGAGTGCGTTATAAAAGTATAAACCCTATTCTTAATTAAGGATCATTTTTTCATTGTTGATTAAACTTTTATGTAACAGCATAAGTTGTTTCTTTCCCCAAGTAAAATAAACATATGCAATTTATCTTGTACAAAGGCTTGTCCCAGGGCAATAGCCGACAATCTGGTGGTCAAAGAGTCCCCATTACTCATGCGTAATTAAGATTAACAGATTGTCCAACTGTTGCCTCGATCTGCTGTTGCTAATGAATATGCATGACTTCCAATTTAGGCCTTTCCGATGTGTTCCTTAATTGCACACAAAGTTACAGTTCATTATAAATATGGGCCGGTGTCTGCGACGGGTGGCACTGTCATACATCAGGACCTTTAACGCTTCTCCTATTAATACGGCGGCCGCTGACACCGCTAGACTGGTGGAAACATTTCTCATAAACTTTGGCTGCGTTATCTCTGGGAGTTTGGTGGTTTATAAAATATGAATAAAATTACTTGTGTAAATCAATACCGTATAGCAGTCGAAGTCGCATGAAAGAAATGGACTCTCTACTATTACAGATCACTCGCTGCTACAAAGTGGCAATCCTTTAGCTAATTGATCCCAAAGCTAATATTTTAATGCGTGAAGTGCAACAAACTGATAGCGCCCTTCATTAAAAATGAATGCCAGTTGATATAGAAAGTTTTTTTTTTTTTTTTAAGGGCAAGGAAAGAACTAAGCAAACCGGGGACGTGACGGGGTGTTTATTCCAGCCTGTTTTTGGAATTCGCCTTTGAAATGTAAATGTAACCTGAATCATCCGACAGCGGGTACCGACTGATTGAAATTATGTTTATGTTGTTAATTGTGCAAACAAACTTTGATCTAGTGGAAAGCGGCCCTGAGTTTTGTGACCACGTAGGCCTGTGACAGGGCCATCTGAAGGCGGACGGGGCAAGATCACAGTGTTTTGAGGAAGCGTCAGACGTTGCAGAAGTTCTTTGGAGTTTTTAAAGCAGAGCTCCAGCTGAAAGTTTGTTTTTAGTTTTGAATAAGAGTCAAAATCATGGTTGAGTCAAAATCATAGTCAATGTTGGCTAGGGCAATATTTACATGTAGTGAAGGTTAGCATAGTGGCTTAGTGGCTAGCACTTATGGTTTGGCGCACTGGGGCCCTTGGTTTCATTGTTGGTCAGGACAATATCAGCATGGAGTGAAGGGCTTAGCAGATGGCACTTATGGTTTGTCACAGTCAGGTCTTTGGTGCAAATGATGGCCAGTCCAATATCTGCATGGAATGAAGGGTAGCATAGTGTCTTATTGGCTAACCCTTATGGTTTGGCACACTGGGGTCCTTGGTTCGAATGTTGGCCAGGCCAAAATCTGCATCGAATGAAGGGTAGCATAGTGTCTTATTGGCTAGGACTTATGGTTTGGCATACTGGGGGTCCTTGGTTCAAATGTTGGCCAGGACAATATTTGCATGGAGTGAAGGTTAGCATAGTGGCTTAGTGGCTAGCACTTATGGTTTGGCGCACTCAGGTCCTTGGTTTCAATGTTGGCCAGGACAATATCATCAAGGAGTGAAGGGCAGCACAGTAGCATAGTAGTTAGCACTTATGGTTTGCCACATTCAGGTATTTGGTTCTAATGTTGGCCATGCCAATATCAGCATAGACCGATAAACTGATAAACCGATAATCCCACTATTGGGCTCCGGTGTCTCCAGCCTCAAAAATCAGTAATGCAGCCTTCACTGTGGAAGGATCTTTGCAGCCATCACATAATTGTCTAAACAAGGACTATGGACAATCTTAAACAAAAAAAGCTACCAAGTGATCTGCATGCCCTAGCGCATTAAACCTCTTTTTTAAATAAAAAAAAAATGTACGTACAATTATGCACACACATGCTCCAGGTATGTCATCATAAAACCAGAATATTGGGTCATATAATGTAAAGTCCATCACCTGTTGGATCCATATGGTATGTATCACTCGGCTTCTATCCTTGCCAAGTGCCAGTGAGCTGTAAGGAAGGGAGAAAAAATGGGGAGCTGGCCGCATCTGCAACGTGTATGTGACAGATGTTGGAGGTTAACACAAGTATAGATGCCATGCCCCTGAAAAGCATCATATCTAGAGCAACCCGCACAGTCCTGGTGCAAGCTGCATCATAGACTGATTGCCAGGCCTTTTGTTAACCTCTGGCATCTGTCACATACATGCTGCAGGGGCGGCCGGCTTCCTGTTGCTTTTTTTTTTTTGCAGTATCAGCATAGAGTTTTCGTGTTCCTCTACACGGTTCCCCAAACTCGGAAGTACCAATGGGGGGGACTCAGTTATCAATTCAACTTTTTCTTTTTTTTCCTGAATGGTCATAATTACAATAAATTAGGTACTCAGTGAAAGAAAAAAATATATATACACTACAGTATCTCACAAAAATGAGTACACCCCTCACATTTTTGTAAATATTTTATTATCTCTTTTCATGTGACAACACTGAAGAAATGAAACTTGTCTACAATGTAAAGTAGTGAGTGTACAGCTTGTATAACAGTGTAAATTTGCTGTCCCCTCAAAATAACTCAAAACACAGCCATTTAAGTCTAAACCGCTGGCAACAAAAGTGAGTACACCCCTAAGTGAAAATCCAAATTGGGCCCAAAGTGTGAATATTTTGTGTGGCTACCATTATTTTCCAGCACTGCCTTAACCCTCTTGGGCATGGAGTTCACCAGAACTTCACAGGTTACCACTGGAGTCCTCTTCTACTCCTCCATGACGACATCACGGAGCTGGTGGGTGTTAGAGACCTTGTGCTCCTCCACCTTCTGTTTGAGGATGCCCCACAGATGCTCAATAGGGTTTAGGTCTGGAGACATGCTTGGCCAGTCCATCACCTTTACCCTCAGTTTTATTAGCAAGGCTGTGGTCGTCTTGGACGTGTGTTTGGGGTTGTTATCATGTTGGAATACTGACCTGCTACCCAGTCTCTGAAGGGAGGGGATCATGCTCTGCTTCAGTATGTCACAGTACATGTTGGCATTCATGGTTCCCTCAATGAACTGTAGCTCCCCAGTGCCGGCAGCACTCATACAGGCCCAGACCATAACACTCCCACCACCATGCTTGACTGTAGGCAAGACACACTTGTCTTTGTACTCCTCACCTGGTTGCCGCCACACACGCTTGACACCATCTGAACCAAATAAGTTTATCTTGGTCTCATCAGACCACAGGACATGGTTCCAGTAATCCATGTCCTTAGTCTGCTTGTCTTCAGCAAACTGTTTGCAGGCTTTCTTGTGCATCATCTTTAGAAGAGGCTTCCTTCTGGAACGACAGCCATGCAGACCAATTTGATGCAGTGTGCGGTGTATGGTCTGAGCACTGACAGGCTGACCCCCCACCCCTTCAACCTCTGCAGCAATGCTGACAGCACTCATATGTCTATTTCCCAAAAACAACCTCTGGATATGACGCTGAGCACCTGCACTCAACTTCTTTGATCGACCATAGCAAGGCCTGTTCTGAGTGGAACCTGTCCTGTTACGCCGCTGTATGATCTTGGCCACCGTGCTGCAGCTCAGTTTCAGGGTCTTGGCAATCTTCTTATAGCCTAGGCCAGTGTTTCTCAAGTCCAGTCCTCAAGGTGCACCAGCAGGTCATGTTTTTTTAGGCTTTCCATTATTTTGCACAGGTGATTTAATCAGTTTCACTACCTTAGTAAATACCACAGCCGTTTCATCTGAGGGAAATCCTGAAAACATGACCTGTTGGTGCGCCTTGAGGACTGGAATTAAGAAACACTGGCTACATTTCTTTTTTTCAGATCCTCAGAGAGTTCTTTGCCATGAGGTGCCATGTTGAACTTCCAGTGACCAGTATGGGAGAGTGAGAGCGATAACACCAAATTTAACACACCTGCTCCCCATTCACACCTGAGACCTTGTAACACTAATGAGTCACATGACACCAGGGAGGGAAAATGTCTCATTGGGCCCAATTTGGACCTTTTCTCATTTGTCTTCACTTTTGTTGCCAGCGGTTTAGACATTAATGGCTGTGTGTTGAGTTATTTTGAGGGGACAGCAAATTTACACTGTTATACAAGCTGTACACTCACTACTTTACATTGTAGCAAAGTGTCATTTCTTCAGTGTTGTCACATGAAAAGATAGAATAAAATATTTACAAAAATGTGAGGGGTGTACTCACTTTTGTGAGATACTGTATATAAAATTCCTTGGATGTAATAGCTGCATTGGTTTTCCTTTTCCTACAACACGCTTCCTGTCTTTGGGTAACAGCACTTTGTATACTGTATCTATGGAGGAACAGCGTTCGTCCCAGGCTGTTCTCTGGATTTGGATTACAAACGCCTCCCCTCTGCTTATCTCCATTTCTGTGTATCTCCCTGGGGTTCTTGGTTTGCAGCCTGGTCAGAACACGCTCTACATGGAGTTTGCATGTTCTCCCTGTGCCTGTGCGGCTTTACTCCCATACCAAAAGACATGCTGGTAGGATAGTTGGCCCTAGTGTGCGTCTATGTGAGATAGGAACCTTGGACTGTAAGCTCCTTGAGGGCAGTAACCGATGTGAATGTATATTATATGTAAAGTGTAATACAAATACCTGAAAGGCCTCATGCACACTGAATGCTGTAAAACGCCAGTAGCGTTTTTCAGTGTTAGTGTTTTTTTAGCGTTTTTAGGAAGAAAACACAAGCTATGGGATGGTTAGCCGCGTGTTTTACAGCTCAAAACCCACTAGTTCTTGTTTTTTTCCAGCCATAAAACACCCCAGCCAAGAAACGCTGATAACAGCCTATGTGACACATAGGATAACATGCTGGGGAGTTTACTGGCTGCAGAAAACAACGTCAGAAGCCCAAAACAGCAGCTGTAAAAATGTCCAGTGTGCACAAGGCCTAATAACTGTATATATACAGTGCCTTAAAAAAGTATTCATACCCCTTGAAATTTTCCACATTTTGTCATGTTACAACCGAAAATGTAAATGTATTTTAATGGGATTTTATGTGATAGACCAACACAAAGTGGGACATAATTGTGAAGTGGAAGGAAAAAATGATAAATGGTTTTCAATTTTTTTTTACAAATATATATGTGAAAAGCGTGGTGTACATTTGTATCAATACTAATATTGAGTCAATACTTTGTAGAACCCCCTTTCTCTACAATTACAGCTGCAAGTCTTTTTGGGGATGTCTCTACCAGCTTTGTACATCTAGAGAGGGACATTTTTGCTCATTCTTCTTTGCAAAATAGCTCAAGCCTTAAGAAAATATTCTTAGCCAGAAAAAAGAAAACAAATGCAGGCACCACATTTAAGGACTGGTAAGCTGCAATATATTACATATTTGTTCTTGGGTTTAGATATAATTTAAAAGCAGTTCTAAACCCTTACATATACCCAGTGAAGTGACTGGCCTCATGTGATACACAGAGATGGACCAAATCCTCCTACATAGGTTGCACCTGTTTATCTGCTGTCTGCACTTCCCTACAGTCATTCAAAGTCCAGCATTTAGAAAGCATGTTCAGAAAACTGGGAGCGGAGAGCTGAAGGTACACACTGCAGAGCTCAGTGAGGAGAGCTGAGAGCTGATTGAAGGGAAGGGAATCGCTCCCCTTTACACAGAACACAAGAACAGAGCTGAGGCTGTCAATCACTGTGTGTGTGTTGGAGCTCCCTCCCCTGTCACTTTTTTTTTATCTCTTGGTGTCAGTAAAACTCGCCAGAGGTGACTAATGCAGATAGCAGAGGAAGGAGGAAGGCGCTATTTTCAGCCGCTTTACCGCTGACGCTCGGGGCGGCACAGTGTGAAAGGGCTCTAAGTGTCATTTCTGTCTGCTGCCTCCTTCCTCTGCTATCTGCATTAGTCACCTCTGGCGAGTTTTTCAGCCCGATAGTGGCCGAAAACAGGTTAAATCCGCCGCAAAACGCAGCTGCAGCGGCATTTTGCTGGCAGTATAGCAGTGCTGCCCCATTGTTTTCAATGGGCAGGGGCGCTTTAGGAGCGGTGAGTTCACTGCTCCTAATGCATTGCTAAGAAGCTGCTTGCAGGACTTTTTCTGATGGCCTGCCAGTGCGGCGCCCCAGTGTGAAAGCACTCGGGCTTTCACACTGGGTTTGCAGCTGAGGCCTCTTTCAGGCACTTTTTCCGTTGGAAAAACCATTCAAGGTTTTTCCTACAGAAATTCCAATCGCGTGTACGCGGCATTAGCTGTATCTACACTGGATATCTCCTAAACCTGCACGGTTTAGGCGATATCCCTGTATTTGCATGTGCCAACGTCATCGGCGTCATCAGCACATGCACACTTAAGCAAGCTGAAGCAATGGCTCGTACGTGCCGTTGCTTCAGTTAGACTGTGCCATTACCGGCGGCTCCCACGCGCATGCGTGGGAGTGATGTCATTGTGGCTCCGGCCAATCACAGCACCGGAGCTGCGATACCCAGAAGTAACCCCCTGGAGCGATGTCAGCCGCCGGATCGGTGAACGAGGACCGCTGCAGGGGGCTTCAATCTCAGGTAAGTCATTCATAATGAGCTAGTATGTATGCTTTGCATGCTAGCTCATTATGCCTTTGTCTTGCAAGTTTTTTTTTTGTTTTTTTTTTTTTTTATTTTTTATTTTTTTAGGGTTTACAACCACTTTAAGCTTTGACAATGAAACCTGGAAGCTGATTGGTTTCTATGCACAGCTGCACCAGATTTTGCACTCTCCAGTTTTAGTAAACCAACCCCCTAGCATAGCTCCCAACTGTCCCTGATTTTGAGGGACTGTCCCTGATTTGGAGCAATGTCCCTCTGTCCCTCTTTCCCCCTCACTTGTCCCTCATTTTGGTCTGATCCATATACTTGTATAAAAAATGCACTTCTTATCTTTCAAAAAGTGTTTCCCAGAGCTAAACATTTCATCCAAAATCTAAATTGCTGCATTTGTACATTTTAGCCAATATAAAAGAATAGTAGTGGTAAAAAAAAGCCCTTGTGGATTTGATTAACCTTTTTTTTTGGTTAATTCTCCTTTAAGGGGGTGTGGCAGGGGGCGTGTCCTATGCCTACATACATTTGTTAGTAGGTGTCCCTCATTCCCATCTCAAAATGTTGGGAGGTATGCCCTAGTGCTCTGGACTGAGACAAGTACACACTATCGAGGGATATGCTTTGTTCATATTTTATGTCTGAGGTTTACAACCAGTTTTAGGAACAGTGGTGAACTTTTACCCATCTAAGTACAAGCACCTCTACCACAGGCTCACCCAGCCTTGAAAATTGTTCCCATGTCACTAAATAACTGCTGATAATAAGCTATTTCGGGAGACGTATCTTTTATTTCCTTCCTTTATGAAACATCATCAGATTTTTCGGCATCCGGGATAAATGCATAATATTTAAGGGAACGTAAATAAGAATGACACAGCGAGTTTGCAACAAAATGACTCCGCCGCAAAGAATAGAGAAACCATTTTTTCTAAAACGTAAGTGGCCACCGAATCTCATATGCTGCTGAGGCCGATCGGGAGAATACAAATCAGGGGAAGGATTGTGTGTTTTCCTTTCCCAGATACACGCAGAGGGAAATTGGAGTCTATATTCTTCTATATAAATGGAAATCCTTTTCATATGGGTAAAATTGAGGAGTTGGTATAAGAAAATTAAGTTGTAAAGAAGAGAGGTGACCGAGTTCAAAAGTTCCATTGGCTTAAAGGAATCCTCCAGGGGGGGAGGGGATAAAAGGTAATGGTTAGTAAAGTCCAATAGTACCGGGTTACAAACGCTAACCACGGGATTGAATAAGCACTTACAACCTTGAAACGCAGGTCGGGTAGGTGATCGGCAGAAGTGAACTGGGAGCGGGACGTCACTGCAACACATATAGGTACATAGTTAGTCAGGATGAGAAAACAAAGAAGTCGATCTAGTTCAACCAAAAAAAATAAATAAAAAATAATAATAATAATACAATCCCATATACACAAACCTGTACCCACAGTTCATTCAGAGGAAGGAGAAAAACCCCAGCAAAGTATGATCTAATTGGCTACAGCAGGGGAAAAATTCCTCCATGATCCCCCGAGAGGCAATCAGATTTTCCCTGGATCAACTTTACCTATAAATGTCAGTACCCGGTTATATTCTGTACATTTAGGAAAGAATCCAGGCCTTTTTTAAAGCATTCTACTGAGCTGGCCAGAACCACCTCCGGAGGGAGTCTATTCCACATTTTTACAGCTCTTACTGTGAAGAAACCTTTCTGTATTTGGAGATTAAATCTTTTTTACTCCAGATGTAAAGCGTGCCCCCTTGTCCCCTGTGATGACCTTAAAATGAATAACTCAACATCAAGTTCACTATATGGACCCCTTATGTATTTGTACATGGTGATCATATCCCCCTTAATCTCCTCTTCTCAAGAGGGAATAAATTCAGTTCCTCTAATCTTTCCTCATAGCTGAGCTCCTCCATGCCTCTTATCAGTTTGGTTGCACTTCTCTGCACTTTCTCCAGTTCCCCAATATCCTTTTTGAGAACCGGTGTCCAAGGTCTTACTAATGATTTATACAGGGGTCGCTGTGGTTTTTACTGAAGCAGAGATGTGGAATAGAGTTGGGCCATCTTCAGTAGAACTGTAGCACAGACCTTGTGGAACTATCCCAGGTTCATTTCCCCAGAACAGTGGTCTTCAAACTGGGGCAGGGTGTGGCTCTTGGGTTTCTTTTATCTGGCCCTTGGGGTACTATTCCATCTATGGACACCAACAGTGGGGCAAAATTCTTCCCACTGACCCCTATAAAGGGGCACAGTTATTCCCAATGACCAACGGTGGAGTACAGTGACACCTAGTCAATGACACCATGGGTTGCAGGAAAGAAAATTTCTCAATTTGCCCATCAACACAGTCAGATTTGATGGGGGAATTCTTCTTGTGGAGCTATTGGTTTCCCCCAGTGGAGGGGCATGGGGAGCCGTCCGAGCTGGGAGAACACACAATGAATATTGCTAACAGCTATATCGATGGATTGACTTGGGTACAGTCAGCCTGCCCATACATGGTTCGAATCTTGGCAGGTCGCTGCTGAACCGGCTGTCATTCAAACCATCTATGGTCAGATTTAGTCATTGTATTGGCTTTGCAAGGGGGTCAAGATTCAAGAAACCAGCAGTGGGACAGATAGCTATACTCCTTTTTTTTTTTTTGCAGAGTTTGTGTTTCTTTTTTTAAATTGCCAATTCCTTTAACTCCTGAGATATTTTGGGGATTACCCGCACTTGAAGTCTACCTAAAGCCTCGTACACACGATCGGATTTTCCGACGGAAATTGTGTGATGACAGGCTGTTGGCGGAAAATCCGACCGTTTGTACGCTCCATAGGACAATTGTTGTTGGATTTTCCATGGACAAATGTTGGATGGCGTGCTTTAAAATTTTCCACGGACAAATGTCTGTTGTCAGATTTTCTGAGCGTGTGTACACAAGTCCGTCGGACAAAAGTCCAAAGTACAAACACGCATGCTCGGAAGCAAGGACGAGCCAGAAGTGGTCGGTCTTGTAAACTAGCGTTCGTAATGGAGAACTAACATTCGTGACGCAGCAAATTATGAAATCTCCAAATGCAGCGCACAATTCTCTTTTTCTTTAATGGGATAATAATGAAGCTGCTTTTCTGGTGATACTGATGGAGTTATTGCAAACAAATTTTCAAAGGCTTTTTTTTTCTGGTGATATCAAGAATAATATTATTATGCTTTTTTTTTTTTTTTTTTTTTTTTTTTGGTGCAAGTTACCACAACACCATTATCCTGTAGTTTTTTAGATTAAAGATACAACTGTTGGTGTCCCTTGTCAATTTTACATTGTATTTTTTTATGTAACTGCCTACTCCCAAACTGTCATTAGAAGTAAAACACATAGCCAAGTATTATTCTCCACTATATTTTTATTGTGCATTAAAAAAATAAAAAATAAAATAAAATTAGACATGCTATCTGCCAATAGAACTTAACCAAAAAGTACATTCTATGCACCCAAAAATATAGAAAATATACCAAATCAAATCATTATTCAACCAAAAAATAAAATAAAAGCCTTATGCATGTGTCCTGCTTCTTAATATAGGGGGTCGACAATGTCAAGAGCTGGTGAAAGCAGGGGTCCGTCATCCGGAGATAATTCCGAAAAACATCTGGATTATTCTCCTGGAGCTCCCGCAGCAAAGGCATATGACATAATTGGTCACGATTAATAAAGCAAACAATTTTTGGTCCAAGAAATCCTCCTGCTCCTGTTCCTGGACTGGACTGGACTTGGGTCAAAGCAATAACTCCAAGGCCAATAATAAATAACACGTTATCTCCTCTGATTCCGCAACATGGCTGGTTGACGAACGGCCGTTCCGAAACGAACTGAAAAGCATGAAATGAAAAGCGCGAATCAACACTCACCAAAGTTCTACTAACACGAAATTAGCAGAAGGAGCCCAAATGGTGGCGCTAAAGAGCTGAAAAACCACGTAGTACCTCACTACGTTCGTGTTTGTTGGCCGACAATTGTGTGCCGTTTGTATGCAAGACGAGTTTGGGGCCAACGCCCTTCAGGCAAAAGTCAGAGGTTTTGTCTGCGGAAAATCCGATCGTGTGTACGAGGCTTTAGTCTAACCTAGCCATAGAGTTTTGCAGTATATTCCAACTCTACGTTACATTGTTATTTTTACATGACTCTAATCAGTAGGTTGCACCCACACAGCGATTTACCTGGGAAAGAACGTTCACGTATAGCGAAGGTTACTATTAACCACAAAGGAATCGCTGTCGGGTCTTACTGTATATTTTTTTATTGTTTCTTTCTACCCTCCCACTCAACGTGCGTTTTAAATAGAAGTTGGTGTTACATGGTGGAGTGTAAAGATGTCTAAACAAATAAAGGTTTTATGCAACAAATAGAGAATACAGGAGGCAGGAGGCTATATAAAAATAGACCTTTTATAGCGATACTTGTTAAGTCTAACATTAGAATGGCTTTCATAATTAGTCATTGTAACTGTAAATGTAGACGTTTTTAAACTTCGGTTGTGTTTTATTAAAACGAATAATACTTTATTTATCTCCTTTTCTTTTTTTATATGAATGTAATAATTGAGCTTGATTTAAGGGGATGCTTCATATATTTTGCATTTTAAATGAACCTTTTCATTTCCCAGGAATATCAACATAATGGCCATAATCTGCTCCATATTTTGTTCAATTGCAGTGCTCCTTCCTGTAAGATCTGCTGCTTAGCAGACTAAATGGTGCTATTACCACAAAAGCAAATATAAGTTTATTGTTTGTTTATTTTTTTTTGGAATTTGAACACTAACTATTCTTAATCACTTCAGCTCTGGAAGATTTACCCCCTTTAGAACCAGGCCATTTTTTGCGACAATTACGCCGTCGTGCGACGTTGTACCTAAATAATATATATTTTTTTTTTCTCAAAAAGATTTTATTGAAGCAAAAATAAACATGCATTCCAACAGTTCCGGTTCCACATTAAGTATTGACATTAGTCATCAGTTCAACACGTCATCCACTAGTACAAAGGAGAATTTGAATACATCTCTACAGGTTTCTGCTTCCCTCCCCCCTTTAACTAACCTCCGACTTCGTTAGATAAATGTACTAGGGTATACAGAGAATAAAAGCAACATTTTATACATTAGAAGTAGGGGTTACTCTTCGTATCATGTAAATAGTCTGTCTAAGACCAACTCTACTGGGCTAAGGTTGGGGGTATCTAACTATGGGGACCATAGGGGGTTGAATTTTTCTGGACGACCCCGATGCTGGAAAATATACTTCTCCAATCGCAGGGTGTCCCCCATTTGAGTTATCCATTCTCTCAGAGTGGGAGGCTCCGTCCCCTTCTAATGTCTGAGGATAATGCTGCGTACACACGGGCGGACTTTACGACGGACTAGGTCTGGCGGACTTTTCGACGGACTTTCCGATGGACTTTCCGAATGAACAGACTTGCCTACACACGATCAACCAAAGTCCGACGGATTCGTACGTGATGACGTACGACCGGACTAAAACAAGGAAATTCATAGCCAGTAGCCAATAGCTGCCCCAGCGTCGTTTTTGTCCGTCGGACTAGCATACAGACGAGCGGACTTTTCGACCGGACTCGAGTCCGTCGGAAAGATTTGAAACATGTTTCATTTCTAGGTCCCTCGAACTTTTGGGAAAAAAAAGTCCGCTGGAGCCCACACACGATCGAACTGACCGACGGACCCCGGTCCGCCGGACCAAGTCTGCCGCAAAGTCCGCTCGTGTGTACGCGGCATAAGTTTACGTGCTTGAAAGAGCGCTCTGGCTATGGCTTGTTTAGGGATATTTTCAATTGAGAGGTTGTCTAAAATTCCCAAAATGCATGGCTTAGGGTCCATCGGCACAGTAACCTGAAATGCTCTATTGATGGTAGCAACAACCCCCGACCAATAAAGAAGTAGTTTGGGGCAGCGCCACAGTAATTGGATAAGGTCACCGTGGTGCCCGGAGCACCTAGTGCATTCTGCGTTTTCTCTGAGACCCATCCTGTACAGTTTTGCAGGAGTAAAGTGTACCCGCAACACAATGTACAGTTGGGATGGGCATTGCGCCACATTTAGAGAACACATCTGAATTGCCTGCAGGGCCTCCTCCAACTGATCTTCCTCAAATGTGCCCACATCACCTTCCCATAGGGGTGCCACCTTGGCAGGGAAACCCTCCAAGTGTGTGGATGAAAGCATGGCATAGCACTGGGATTATGAATCCCTGGAAATGAGAAATCTCCGACATGTAATGAAAACCAAATAATACTTATGTCCTTTTTTTCCCCACAAATAGAGATTTCTTTTGATGGTGTTTGATCACCTCTGCATTTTATTTTTTGCGCTATAAACAGAAAAAAAAGAAATAAACAAAACAAAAAAAAAGATCGTCAATTTTGAAAAATTTGTGTATATTGATTGGTTTATGCAACAGTTATAGCGTCTACAAACTATGGGATATATTTATGGAATGGAAGATGGAGTTTTTTTTTTACTAACAATGGTGGCGATCAGCGACTTTTAGCAGGACTGCGATATTGTGGCACAAAAACAGTGATTTATCTTGTTTACATAGGCAGATCACCGTTCTGGCTCTCTGCCTAATGATCGGCGGGTGGCGGCAGACATCGAGTCCCTGGTACCCGCAGATCAACTCCCGCTGTGTATAATCACAGAGGGAGCGAGCCTGCACGCCCCAGACCCGGAAGTGTTGGATCACATACTACCGTAGTTAAGTGATCTTGCGCAGCAGAGCCACCTTGCCTCAGTATATGTAAGTTATACGGTCGGAAAGCGGTTAAAAATGTTCCCACCACCTCCTACATATCCCGAATACCGAGTACCCTGTTTACTTACCCTTTTTAAGTCCGGTCTGGTCACTGATCCTGCAACAATCCTTGGGAGTTCTAGGAGCCGTGATGTCACCCATATGCTTCCATGCCCTAGGCGTTGTCGGTGCTTCCTCCTCTCTCCTGCAGCTGTCACTCACCGGCATAGAAGAGCCGGAATTGCAGGATCTCATCACCGGACCAGAATAGACTAAAAAAACGGTATACAGTAAAAAATATAGTGTATAAAGTGTAGTGCTACCCCCATAGGAGTCCCTGATATTAGCTGGTTCTTCCCCAAACAGGCTACCAATCACACAGGCAACAGTCTATTCACTCCAGCACCGTGAAACAGTCTAGGGCAGTGGTCTCCAAACTGCGGCCCTGGGGCCAGATGTGGCCCTTTGCTTGCTTTTATCCAGGCTTTGGGGCCCTATTTCATTCACTGATACCAACAGTGGGCTATAATCCCCCCCTCCCCACTGAACCCAATGAAGGGGCATAATTCCTCCCAATGACACCAATAATGGGGAATAATGCCTCCTAATTACACCAATGATAGGGCACAATTTCTGCCACTGACACCAAAAGATGGGGCATTGTTTTTTTTCCACTGACATCTGGACCTTTTCTACCCCCAATGGCCAGTCGGGCCCCTCAAAAGTCTTAAAGACAGTAAATTTGCCCTTTGTTTAGAAAGTTTGGAGACCCCTGGTCTAGGGGATGTCTTTTTTACGATTGCTTGTAGAACTTGTAACAGGAAATAGGTTTGGGTGGTATGGGATACTCCATAAATGTTGACTTGTAATAGGAGGACTCATTTCACTAGCTGAAACTTCTTTGAACAGCCAGAAACAAAGGGGAAGGCCAGAACTGAGACGCTGTAAGAGCCTTCTACTACTGGTACCTTAAATGTAGACCAGCACACAGTCACTAGGATCCTGAGCTTAGGTTGGTACTCACAATGCCCCAGGGCAGCCTCCACCGGGCACCCATTAGTGAGTTCTCCAGACCAGATCCTTAGGTGAAAGTGCTTAGTTAGCTCCAAAGGTAATTATGAATAGCCCCCCCCCCCCCCCAGCTATATGCTTTAGCTAGGACCTAGATGAACAGAAAAGCCACAAAGGGGCAGCAGCCCTTGAGGCTAGGAACTTTTCCAGCAGGATAAAATCAGGGCTGCTCCAGTCTCCAGAAAAAGTCCTAAAGAACGGACGTGTTGCGAAATTTTTGCTTCAATCTACAATGGTGCATTACCATGCGTTGCAATGCTTTGCAATCAATGTGTGTTGCCCTAATGCCTTGGGGTGCTATTTAAAATGAATGGCACAGCAACCCGTCAATACATGTAATATGCATTGCTGCACATTGCGATAAAGCGTGCATCCTGCAACGCATACATGTAAATCAGCCCTTAAAGTCGTATTAAACCAAAAACCAAAACATGTAATACATTGCAGCTTACCAATCATGTGGTGGGTGCATTCGTTTTCTTTTTTAATTTTTTTCCCCCTCTGTTCTCACCTGGCGTTCTGGTCAGTAACAAACCTTCTGTTTGCACAGGGGGGGCACCTATGGACAGCAGCATTGTAGGTCTGGGGGAGGGAAGTGTTAGAAGGTCCTAGCAGATTTAAATACAGTAACAAATTGAAGCTGAACTCCAGCCAATGCTTAATAATCGATTACAGCAAAAAGTTTTTTCCCTTTGCATCCCAGTCAGTGTTAAAGGGCCTGTCTCGTCCATGTAACTGCAAGAGAGCCTGACCTTATAACCACCTGACCTCCGAAGATTTACCCCCCCTACATGACCATTTTTGTTTGTGATACGGCACTGCGTTACTTTAACTGACAATTGCGCGGTCGTGCGACGCTGTACCCAAATAAAATGTATGTCATTTTTCCCACAAATAGAGCTTTCTTTTGGTGGTATTTGATCACCTCTGCGTTTTTTACTTTTTACGCTATAAACAGAAAAGGGCAATTTTGAAAAAAAAAAAAAACTATATTTTTTACTTTCTGCTATAAAACATATCCAATAAAAAAATTTTTAAAAAATTGAATTTCTTCCTAAATGTAGGACAATATGTATTCTGCTACATGTTTTTGGTAAAAAAAAAATCCCAATAAGCGTATATTGATTGGTTTGCGCAAAAGTTATCGCGGGATATATTTATGGAATTTTTATTTATTTATTTTTTCTAGTAATGACGGCGATCAGCGACATATAGCAAGACTGCGATATTGCGACGGACAGTAAGGACACTAACTGACACTTTTGACACTTTGCGGGAACCAGTGACACTAATACAGTGATCAGTGCTAAACAATACGCCCTGTCACTGTACTAATTGTAATAACATGCCCAAACCATTGTGACTCCATTTGAATATGCTCTGCCATTTCAGTATACAAGATAGCTTAAATCTGCAACTATACAAGAATGCTTAGAAAAATGCTTGTACTATACATATATATATATATCATTGTGGGTTGGTTTGACTTTTCCTGTTTTCTGTTCTGTAGGAAATGGTACAGGATGCATGACTTATGACTCATAACCAGATGATCTGTTGACCCGTGTTTACTCATGATAATGTATCTTAGTTATAACCATATAACTATATATTTCTATATAAATACATCATTTACTAACCAGTCCCCCCTCCCCTCTTTCTATTGGTAAGCTGAACCATATATAAGCTGTATACGCACCTAATAAAAGCAGACATTTTACGAATGCACTAGGGCAGTGATGGTGAACCTTGGCACCCCAGATGTTTTGGAACTACATTTCCCATGATGCTCATGTACTCTGCAGTGTAGTTGAGCATCATGGAAGATGTAGTTCCAAAACATCTGGGGTGCCAAGGTTCACCATCACTGTTAAGGGGAAGGCATAGATCTGTGTCCCTGCTTTGCAGGAACACAGGATCCATGCTGTCCCTACTGACAGAACGGCAGTCTTCCTTGTTTACATAGACCGATGCCTGTTCTGTGTACAGAACGATCAGTGGGTGCCGGGGGACATCAGGTCCATGGAACCATCTGATTAACTCCCGCTGTGTAGAATCACAGTGGGAGCGAGCCTCCGGCGGCACGCACTCGCGCCTGACACCCAGAAGTGTAAAACTGCTATAGAGCGTATGGCAAGTGGTTAAAAAAAACAAGAGACTACTCCCTTTCACAGTTGTGCGACTTGTTCTGCGACTTGGGACTGTAAAGTCGCATGACAAGTCGTACCCCATGATTTCCAATGAGTACCATTCATATCTGTGCGACTTCAAGTCACAGCGACTTCAAAGTAGTCCCAGCTGCTGTCATTATACTGCAGCAGGTCGGCACATTCCTGCGAATAGCGAATAGTAGCTGTACGTCAGCCCTTTAAACAGCTTTAGCAGGCACTCGTGCACACATGCCCGCTGCACGGCGGGGGGCACGATGCTGGTGGCCGGCGGCCGCGATGTCCGCCGGCCACGTGCAATCACGGGCACGAGAGCCAGAACGGGGATGGTATGTGTGTAAACACACACATCCCCATTCTGTCAGGAGAGAAGAGACAGATCGTCTGTTTCTACTAATCAGGAACAGAGATCTGGCTCCTCCTCTAGCAAGTCCCATCCCCCCACAGTTAGAAACACATCCAGGGAACACATTTAACCCCTTCATCGCCCCCTAGTGTTTAACGCCTTCCCTAGCAGTGACATTTATACAGTAATCAGTGCATTTTTATAGCACTGATCACTATATAAATAAATGTCAGTGGTCCCAAAAATGTGTCAGAAGTGTCAGATTGCCGCCATTACTAGTAAAAAAAAAATAAAAAAGACCTAAAAATGCCATAAATCTATTCCCTATTTTGTAGATGCTATAACTTTCATGCAAACCAATCAATATACGCTTATTGCTATTTTTTTTTACCAAAAATATGTAGAATATATATCGGTCTAAACTGAGGAAGAAATTCGTTTTTTTTATATTTTTGGGGGGATATTTATTATAGCAAAAATTTAAAAATATTGCTTTTTTTTTTAAACTGTCGCTCTTTTTTTGTTTATAGCACAAACAATAAAAACCGCAGAGGTGATCAAATACCACCAAAAGAAAGCTTTATTTGTGGGGAAAAAGGACGTCAATTTTATCTGTGTATAGCATCACACACAATAGCAATTGTCAGTTAAATAAACGCAGTGCCGTATCACAAAAAATGGCCTGGTCATTAAGTTGGTAAATCCTGCCGGGGCTGAAGTGGTTAAAGTGTATAACCAGTGTATATCATTTCTTATCTGCCTTTTAGTCTGTAAAATGCATTTGTTTCGGTACAACGCATGACCACGCAATTGTCAGTTAAAGCGAAGCCGTGCAGTATCGCAAAAAATGGCCTGGTCATTATGGGGGGAAATTCTTCCGGTCTTTAAGCAGTTAAACAGCATTGGCGGGTCCCTTATTTTGTGTTAGCGGGTCTCTATGTAGCTGATGTTTATTTGCTAGGTGTTCCTACACACGGCACATGATCATTTCTCCTGACATTGGGGGTTATTTACTAAAACTGAAGCAGGCAAAATCTGGTGCAGCTCAGCATTGAAACCAATCATCTTCCAGCGTTTATTGTCAAGGCATAATTGAACAAGCTGAAGTTAGAAGCTGATTGGCTACCATGCACAGCTGCACCAGACTCTGAGTTAGGGTTGCCACCAGTGGCGTCGCTGGGGGGGTGGCTTTTGGGGCTATAGCCCCGAATCTGGGGTCCATAGTCCCGAGTCTCTGCAGGGGTCCCCAAGGGGAGGAGAGACTCTCTGGGGACCCTGATGCAAGGGGGAGGCTCTCTGGGGACCCTAATGTAAGTGGGGGGCTCTCTGGGGACTCTGATGTAAGGAGGAGGATCTCTGGGGACTCTGATGTAAAGGAGGAGGATCTCTGGGGACTCTGATGTAAGGAGGAGGATCTCTGGGGACCCTGATGTAAGGGGGGCTCTCTGAGGACCCTGATGCAAAGGAGAGGCTCTCTGGGGACTCTGATGTAAGGAGGAGGCTCTTTGGGGACCCTGATGTAAGTGGGGGGCTCTCTGGAGATATATACACACACACACTTATATTACTGTATATACATGTGTATGCCCACCCAAGCATATGACTTTCTTTACTACACTGCTATAGGCTCTAGCCCCAGATCTTTTGTAGACCTAGCAATGCCCCTGCTTGCCACCTTTTCTTCAAGCCAAACCCAAATACTTTAGTGGCCTGGGACACCTTTGGGTGCACCAAGGAGAGTAGTAATGCGGTGCCCATAGTGTGCCGCAGCAAACAGTGGGTGTGGCCAAATTGCTCTTGCTGACATCATCGGCCTGCCCCCCAGTAATGCCAAACCTGCCTCCAGATAGCTGCCCGCAGCTCCTGGATGGCAACAGATTTGTGTGTGAATATCTTGGTTACTTGGTGAGCCACAGCCCAGTCTGAATAATGTGTCCGGGTTTCAGTCTGCCTGGAACCCGGACACATTATTCAAAACCCGGACTGTCCGGGTGAATCCCACACAGGTGGCAACCCTACTCTGAGTGCACCAGTTTTAGTAAATCTCCCCCAATTGTCTGGGTGAACGGGTAATGTAGTGTGGCGTTAAGCCGGACGCCTGGTGGCTCTTAGCCATGGCTGTCTCATGCTAAAGGGTTAAGATATCCTAAGACAGCCTAATCTCATTTGGGATAATTGATGGTCCATCTGCAGTGTGCAAAATCATCATAACCTTATGCGGAATTGTGGAGCTGAGCACCTGCTGCAAAACAGTGCGGGAAACAAATTTCAATCTTTTTCAATATCTTGTGAGTCACAATGAAAAGATATGGGAAGCAGAATTGTAAAAGCATTCTGGGAAAAATGTCAGGAACCCGGAGTGTAAAAAAAAACATTATTACTGTCCATACAAAAGGATATAAGATCTCTCGATCACAAGGTACCTCAATCTCCTGGTTGCTATACGGCTGTTTTCCTTTTTTCATTGCCTCGCTGACAGAGCTCTCAAAGCTGCACTCCGGAAAACCATAAAGATAAAATACACATATGGAGAATTTTACCTGCCAATCAGTTTGTATTTGTGTCCATCCGATCCTGAGTTTCACACAGCTCCGCCTTAGAGCACAGCCCTGCCTGGCACAGCAAGAGACCTGATTTTTCTTTGCTGCAGTTCTGCAACACTTCCCCTACGTTCACACCTATGCGTTTTTTAGTTTGCAGAACAGGGTGGATGAAAATCAATTATTTTTTTATTAAAGTCTAATAAATCAGATTTTTTTTTATTTTTATCAAATATATTTTAATAAAATGCTGTCGGAGTAAAAAGCTATCTAAAGATAGTTTTCTATTTAAATAGAAATTTTAATAAAAACATATTTGCCATTCTGTAGCTTCCCTCCAACCACTTTGCATATTATTTTATATACAGTGGTACCTTGGACTACAAGCATAATTCTTTCCAGAAGCACGCTTGTAATCCAAAGCACTCTTATATCAAATTAATTTCCCCATAGGAATCAATGGAAACTCAGATAATTTGTTCCAGTGTCACTGCTAGTGTATGCAGTACTGCATGTGGCCAGAGGTGGGGGGGGGGGCACCGGAGACACTTGGAAACACCCAGAGACATTTGGAGATGCTCAGAGACACTCAGGAATGCTGAGTGTCTCCAAGCATTTTCGAGCGGTCTCCGAGCGTCTCAAGTGTCTCCGGTGCCCCCCCCCCACATCTGGCCACATGCAGTACTGCACACCCCAGAGGCTTGAATCCTGCTCGTCTTGCGAGACAACACACATAGGTTGGACTTGATGGACTTGTGTCTTTTTTCAACCTCACCTACTATGTTCACCTACTATGTAACTATGTAAGTTCCGCTCTAATAATTTCGTTTATTCAGCATGAAATGGTGCTTAGTTATGTAGCATGAGGCTGTATATTCTTCAATAATTACATTTTTGGTAAACTAATTCAACTCATTCAATGAATCCAAGCTCTGCAAGCTGAGATAACATGCACTGCATTGATGCATCCACACAATTTCACAGTAACCATGAGATAAAACAAAGTTCAGGAATATTCGTATAACTCCATTGTTTTGCAAATCTATGTACACTACAAACTGTATAATTTAATCGGTTCTGATATCGCTGTTTTTAATAACCTGACAGCTTATTATTCTAAATAGGAAACCTTCATTTTGATTGCAAATATTAAAGATTCTAACTACCAGCAAGAATAAGTCCTTACATTTAAAGAGCACCTGTCATTTCAGATCCATCATGGCAGCGCCTGTTAGCGGGCATCCACTCACCTTCTGCCGCCACGTCCCTCACCTTGTTGTGTCACTGCCGCATCACCAGCCGTCCCATTAAAGTGAATGGGACTGTCGGTGAGTCAACAGCGGGTCAGAGGAGGAGCCGCTGCTGGACAGAGATGACAGTTGCTCTTTAAAAATTATGACTTAAAATCAAGTTGATTTAAATCAAATCCACCCTATTGCAGAAACACGCTACAGTCCATTTAACCTCCCTGGCGGTATTCCCGAGTCTGGATCGGAGTGGAATTTCAGATTCAAAAGCGGTAACCCCGAGCCCAACTCGGGATCGCATCGCAGGATCCAGAAGAGCTTACTTACCTTGTCCCCAGGATCCTGCGATGTCTCCCCGCAGTGTGAGCGGCTCGTCCTCTGCTCCATTCATCACGGAGCCCAGCTCAGTTCCCTGCAAGCGTTGCGACGCACGGGGATGGAGAACAGCACCAAATTCAAAAAGTGAAACACACACAATACATACAGTACACTGAAATCTTACAGATTACATTACTGTATGAAATTATTTCACATCCCTTTTGTCCCTTTGTTTCTCCAGTGTCCTGCATGCAGTTTTATATGATATATACTGTTCTTTCTGCCTGGAAACTGGAGATTGTCCATAGCAACCAAAACCGTCCCTTTACATCAAAAGTGGTTTTAGACCAGCTAGAAAACAGCGATAATAAATTAGAATCACTCGCCGAATTGAGCGATAAGTAACGACAGCGACAATTCTGCAACTGAGCAAATTACAGTGTTTTTGATTTGATTACAATTATTGAATAATTATTATTATTATATTATTATTTGGTATAATTATTTATAGTTATTTATTATATTATAATTTATGATTTCGTGTTTCAAACTTTATCATATCTGGGATATCTACTAGACTCTGGTTTGGACAGATTTAACCTCCCTGGCGGTATGATTATTTCAGATTTTAGGTGCTGAAAGCGGTACAATTATTTTACACAGAAATTTGGCGTTTTATATTGTAGGCCTGTAATACTTAGGAATAGTTCACTTAAATCTGTCCAAACAAGTGACTAGTAGACATCCCGGGTATGATAAAGTTTGAAAAACGAAATAAAAAATGATAATATAATAAATAACTATAAATAATTAAAACACATAATAATATAATAATAATAACAATTATATAATAATGTAATCAAATCAAAAACACTGAAACTTGCTCAGTTGCAGAATTTTAGCTTTTATTACTTTTAGTGTTTGATGACGGATCTCCCCACAAATCACTATCGCTCAATTCTGCAAGTGATTCTAAATTATCGCTTTTTTCTAGCTGGTCTAAAACCACTTTTGATGTAAAGAGACAGTTTTGGTTGCTATGGACAATCTCCAGTTTCCTGGCAGAAAGAACAGTTTTATATATATAAAACTGCATGCAGGACACTGGGCAGACCACTAGGGACAAAGGGGATGTGTAGTTATTTGATACAGTACTGTAATCTGTAAGATTACAGTATGCTGTATCTATACTGTGTGTTTCACTTTTTGAATTTACCGCCGAACTCCGTCCCCGTGCGTCGCAACGCTCGCAGGGAACGGAGCTCGGCACTGTGAATCGAGCGAGACACAGCGGCTCGCCGATCACAGCGGGGAGACATCGCAGGAACCAGGGGACAAGGTAAGTAAACTCTTCCTGGATCCTGCGATGCAATCCCGAGTCTGGCTCGGGGATACCGCTTTTGGTATGTAAAATCCACCCCGAGCCAGACTCGGGAATACCGCCAGGGGGGTTAAGTGAGTTATTCCTAAGAATTACAGGCCTACAATATAAAACGCCAAATTTCCATGCAAAATAATGGTACCGCTTTAAGCATCAAAAATATGAAATAATCATACCACCAGGGAGGTTAACATGGTTTCCTATGGTACATATTCACATCTATGCGTTTTTCTGCTAGTGTGTTTTTGGTCAGGGACTTTTTTTTCCCGCAGCAGATTAAACTTCAATGGAGCCGCACCATAAACGCAAGTGTTGCACCTTTGATGCTTTTTTGATGTCTTTTGTGTTTTGTTTTTTTTTTTTTCACTTTAACACACTGGGGTGAATTTACTAAAACTGGAGCACTCAGAATCTGCTGCAGCTGTGCATGGGAGCCAATCAGCGCCCAACTTCAGCTTGTTCAATCAAACTTTGGTAATACAACCTGGAAGCTGATTGGTTTCTATACAGAGCTGCACCAGATTTTGAACTCTCCAATTTTAGTAAATAACCCCAACTTTGTATAGCTAGTTGCTAAGGAGCAGCCTGGGAGCTGGCCGCCACATCCTTAACAACCGATGAGTCTTTTTTTACATTCGGTTGTCAGCGGGGAACCCCGCTGACAGCTGATGACTCATCGGTTGTTAAGGATGCGGCAGCCGGCTTCTTGGCCTGCTCCTTAGCAACCAGCTATATACAGTGTGTTTAAAGAGAAAAAAAAATGCAAAATGCATGAAAGCTGCATGCAATGTGCCTGAAAACCACATCAACTGCATAGATGTGAACCTAAACTTGTCCCTGGAGAAGCAACAGACCAATCAACTCATCTCTCTGTCACTCTTAACTCTCCTATCAGCATGTTTCTTGTTAGCATATAAGCATTGCAGGACAATCAGTTGGCTCCTTGTGCTGCTTTTCCTTCCCCTAGTCTAAGCTCTGCTTTACACGGACTGCAAGAGACTCATACAAAGTCAATTTCAGATACTTACATTGCTTGCATTTAAATATATACAGTGGGGACGGAAAGTATTCAGACCCCCTTAAATTTTTCACTCTTTGTTATATTGCAGCCATTTGCTAAAATCATTTAAGTTCATTTTTTTCCTCATTAATGTACACACAGCACTCCATATTGACAGAAAAACACAGAATTGTTGACATTTTTGCGAATTTATAAAAAAAAACAAAAAAAAAAAACTGAAATATCACATGGTCCTAAGTATTCAGACCCTTTGCTGTGACACTCATATTTAACTCGGGTGCTGTCCGTTTCTTCTGATCATCCTTGAGATGGTTCTACACCTTCATTTGTGTCCAGCTGTGTTTGATTCAGCTGCAATTTTACCATGCTTACAGTGTGACTCAAAAAAATGTATCACAAAATGCAACACGGGTGTATTTTTGATGCGTTCTTGCTGCCTTTTCAATGCATTTGAATCGGGAGGTGCGTTTTTGGTGCGTTTTTTTAACTGACCAAATATACAGCAAAAATGTCGCAATCAGAATTTTTAACACTGCTTCAAAAGGTGCCGATGATGGCCGACAATAAATTCATATTCATTTAAATTCATGATAATAATTAAAAAGTGGAATAAAATAAAATTATTGATAAAAATATATATTAAAAAAATGGCAGTTTCGGCCAAGTGCATCCTAAATTTTTGGTTTCGTCACCGGAATTTTAATTTCAGTGCACCTCTAATTAATTTATGTTTTTTTATATCTTCCTGGAGCTCTACTTTAAAGTGGTAGTAAACCGGTGAAAAAAAACCAAAAACCTGCAAGACAATAGCGTTGCATACTAGCACATTATAAAATACTTCCCTTAGAACGAAGTTCCCGCAGCGCGCCTGGACACCACTGAGGGAGCTGACTTGTTCCCTCTGCGTATCTTCCGAGATCGCTGGCTCCGGCGCTGTGAGTGACCAGAGCCCTTCATCCTGGCAAGTTCCACGTGGGAGCTGTTCATTCCGGCAAGTTCCGGCAGGATACGCCAGACCTGCAGAGCGCATGCACCGCTGACACCAGAGGCTGCATGCAGGGTCAATATCTCCTTGCAGGTTTAGAACATATTCTTTTAACCTACAGGTAAGCTTTATTATAGGCTTACCTGTAGGTAAAAATCATCAAGCGGGCAATACAACCACTTTTATTAAGGACCAACCTATTTCTGACACTTGTTTTTTACAAGTTTAAATTAGTATTTTTTTGCTAGAAAATTACTTAGAATCTCCAATCATTATATATATTTTTTTTTTAGCAGGGACCCTAGAGAATAAAATGGAGATCGTTGCAGTACTTTATGTCACACCGTATTTGCGCAGCGGTCTTACAAACGCAATTTTTGGGGAAAAAAATACACTTTTTTAAAATTAAAAAATAGTAAAGTTAGCCCAATTTTTTTCTATACCATGAACGATAATGTTATGCCGAGTAAATTGATACCTAACATGTCATGCTTTAAAATTGTGCACGCTCGTGGAACGGCGACATACATCGGTACTTAAAAATCTCCTTAGGCGACGTTTAAACATTTCTACAGGTTGCCAGTTACAGAGGAGGTCTGGAATTATTGCTCCCGCTCTAATAATCGCGGCGATACCTCACATGTGTGGTTTGAACACCGTTTACATATGTGGGCGCGACGTATGCGTTCGCTTCTGTGCACGAGCTTGGAGGGGCGGGGCGCTTTACATTTTTTTTCTTATTTATTTTACTTTATTTTATTTTACACTGTCCCTTTTATTCCTATACTTTTGCTTTGAACATTCAATTGTGTAACAAATGTAATTTTTCTTTTTTTTATGAAAACCACATTGTCTGTTAGAAATGTGTTTGAGGGAAATTTAATATCCTTCTTCAAATTGTCTTGTCACTATGGTCGTAAACAAATGTCGATTTGGCCCCGCCATTGTTCAAAAATTGAATGAGTGTTCATAAAATGAGAAATCATGAAAAAATTGTACTAGTGTGTGACCAGCTTTAGAGACCATTCACATGGGGGTACCTATCCGTACACCTGTGCTAAGGGCTGCCTTTGCCCGCACAAGATCTACAGCTGTTCCTTGCATTTGCATTCATGTCTATTTGGGACTCAGTGGCTGTATAGACAAAGTCGTTAGTCCCCGAATGCAAACAGCGTGCAGCATTGACGATGCAGCTACTGCGTCCCTATAGATATGAATAGGACTGCCTGCACAGGGTTCATAAAACAGCTGGCCAAAGTTGGCCCATCGCACAGGTCTACAGATAGGTACACCTGTGTGAATGAGCCCCTAGAGAAGGGGTCTCCAAACTTTATAAACAAAGGGCCAGTTTACTGTTCTTCAGACTTTAGGTGGCCGGACTGTGGCCATTGGGAATAGAAGAGGTCCCAAAATCAGCGGGAAAAAACAATGCCCCATTTTTGGTGGGGGGAATTGTGCCCCATCGTTGGTGTCATTGGGAGGATTCGTGCCCCATCATTTGTGTCATTGGGCGAAATTGTTGGTGTCATTGGGAGGAATTGCGCCCTATCATTGGTATCATTGGGCCAAATTGTTGGGGTCATTGTTAGGAATTGTGTCACCTCGTTGGTGTCAGTGGGAGGAATTGTGCCCCATCGTTGGTGTCATTGGGAGGATTCATGCCCCATCATTTGTGTCATTGGGCCAAAATGTTGGTGTTATTTGGGAGGAATTGCGCCCTATCATTGGGCCAAATTGTTGGTGTCATTAGGAGGAATTGCGCCCTATCATTGGTATCATTGGGCCGAATTGTTGGTGTCATTGTTAGGAATTGTGTCACCTCATTGGTGTCAGTGGGAGGAACTGTGCCCCATCATTGGTGTCATTGGGAGGATTCATGCCCCATCATTTGTGTCATTGGGCCAAATTGTTGGTGTCATTGGGAAGAATTGCGTCCTATCATTGGTATCATTGGGTCAAATTGTTGGTGTCATTGGGAGGAATTGTGCCCTATCATTGGTATCATTGGGCCAAATTGTTGGGGTCATTGGGAGGAATTGTGTCACCTCGTTGGTGTCAGTGGGAGGAATTGTGCCCCATCATTGGTGTCATTGGGAGTATTCATGCCCCATTATTTGTGTCATTGGGCCAAATTGTTGGTGTCATTTGGGAGGAATTGTGCCCTATCATTGGGCCAAATTGTTGGGGTCATTGGGAGGAATTGTGTCACCTCGTTGGTGTCAGTGGGAGGAAATGTGCCCCATCACTGTTGTCATTGGGAGGATTAACGCCCCATCATTTGTGTCACTGGGCCACATTTATTGGTGTCATTTGGGAGAAATTGCGCCCTGTCATTGTTATCATTGGGCCAAATTATAGGGATCATTGGGAGGAATTGTGTCCCATCTTTGGTGTCAGTGGGATGAATTGTGCCCCTACTTTGGTGTCATTTGGCCTAATTGTTGGTGTCATTGGCTCATTGGGAGGAATTGGTGCCCCTTCACTGGTGTTAGTGGGCCCAGTTGGTTGCATTGGGAGGAATTGTGTCCCATTGTTTGTGCCAGTGGGAGGAATTGTCCCCCACTGTTGATGTCAGCGGGGGAAATTATGCCCCATTGTTGGTATCAGTGGATGAAATAGTGCCCCAAGAACCGGATAAAAGTAAGCAAAGGGCCGTATCTGGCCCCCGGGGTGTAGTTTGGAGACCCCCGCTCTAGGGGATCTGTTACATGCAGTCCATAGGTCACGTGATAGCAAATCATCTCAATTAAACAAAGCCTCCTAAATGTAGATATTCACTGTTTCCCATGCCGTGTATTATTATACTTTGCCTCAGGACAATCCCCACTCATAATAGCCCCGTATTCCATCCCTCGTTTTTTTGTCTTATCCCGGTAAGAAACGCCATCGTCTTTAATGTCTTGTGAAAATGGAGTCATTAGCTCCTCTGCTAAGCCGCTCACACACCAATCACCCTGCCCGCTAAGCCTGACAATATTTCCCAAGACCTCTCCGCAGCTCTACCTTCTCAGCACCGAGGTGTACCTGCTCCCAGACATAATTCATTCTGAAGAAAAAAGGCCTGGAGGAAGAAAGTCTAGAATATGATATTCGATATCTCGCCCATTTGCCTTAATTGGGTTTTCAAAATCAATTCTTCACATGTGTGCGCGATGAGAGTCTGAAAACGTATCTTAATGTGCTGCTATTTTGCATTAAAAAGGAGAAAGTGGGGGGAGAAGGCAGCAAGAAATGACAGCCATGGGTCAGACATGGAGAGGAATAAAACAAGTTGAAGGAAATCAGAATCATTTGTCCTTCAGGAGGTGTGTGAAGAGAAATGAGATGTATTTTTTTTATTTTCTTTCCTGGATTTTTTTTCTAACATGGCAACATATTACACACGGAGAACATAGAACCACTAACAGCATATGTCCCAACATTCTGAGATGACAAAGAGGGACACCTATAGGGATTGTTCTCACGTGAGGTTGGAGTTTTGCAGGATGAATAGTTCTGCATTTTTTTTTATTATAAATAAACCCCTGTAGTGTATACCAGGGGTGTCAAACTCAGTTTCAGCAGTATGGTTGCCCTCAAAGGGTCAGTTGTATCTGTAATGCCCTGTACACGCGATCGGTTTTGCCGTCGGAATAAACTCCGAAGGTTTCTACGACGGAACTCTGACGGAATTCCATTCAAGCGGTCTTGCCTAAACACGGTCAAACCAAAGTCCGACCGTCAACGAGGTGATGTACAACACTTACGACGGGACTAGAAAACAGTAGCCAATAGCTTCCGTCTCGTACTTGCTTCAGAGCATGCGTCGTTTTTGGTCCGTCGGAACAGCATACAGACGAGCGTTTTTTCCGATAGGAACTGATTCCGTCAGAAATATTTAGAACATGTTCTATTTCTAGGTCCATCAGAATTTTCTAAAAAAAGTCCAATGAGGCACACACACGACGTGTTGTACGTCACCGCGTTCTTGACGTTCGGAATTTCCGACAAGATTTGTGTGACCGTGTGTATGCAAGACAAGTTTGAGCCAACATCCGTTGGAAAAAAATCCATGGATTTTGTTGTCGGAATGTCCGATTGTGTGTACGGAGCATAAAGGTTTGTTTTTTATTTTCTAAATATGTTCCCTTAAGGTAGTGTACTGTTGGTTCACTTACCTTGTCCTTCGTTTTCCTTTGTAAATGCTCTTTTTCTGTGTGTGAATTTTCAACTTCCTGTTCCTCCTCTAGAAGCTTGCCCCCATCATCCGAGCCATTCAGTCATGTTCGCCCCCTCCCTTGGGAGTACATCCCTGCAGGGAGACGCTGTGTACGTTCACAGGCACAGGAGGCAGGGGAGCCGCGGGCGTGTCTAAGATGCTGTAGCTCCGCCTCCCATGCCTTTCTATTGTAATCTGAATGACCATCTCAGCACAGCCCCGCCTTTACTCTGCCCTACTCCGCCCCCTTTTTTGCTGCAGTGGAAGTGTGGCTCAGGTTCGTCGTCACACAGCAAAAAAGCGGCACTGCGCATGCGCGATGCCGCTAAGCATCAAGGGAATTGTAGTTCCTTTGAAGCCGACCCGGAAGTTGAGGAGAACATACAGAGAGGAAAGGAGGAAGTGCTGATAAAGCCTATTTATCTAACAGGTAAATAAAAAATTTCGGCAGAAATAACAGCTAGATTCATGATCTATATAGCATATAGATGAGATATTGCCAAATTTTTTTTAGCTTTACAACCCCTTTAAGTGATACCTAGCTCTGAAAGTGGAACCTGGGAAAAATAATGGCAAGCAGATATTCAAGTGTGTGCTCTATACAGAGTTCAGGAGTGTGCTACATACAGAGTGCAGGGTTCAGTGGTACACTACGTATAGACTAGGGATGAGCTTCGAGTTCGAGTCGAACTCACGTTCGACTCGAACATTGGCTGTTCGCAAGTTCGCCGAACAGCGAACAATTTGGGGTGTTCGTGGCAAATTCGAATGCCGCGGAACACCCTTTAAAAGTTTATGGGAGAAATCAAAAGTGCTAATTTTAAAGGCTTATATGCAAGTTATTGTCATAAAAAGTGTTTGGGGACCCGGGTCCTGCCCCAGGGGACATGGATCAATGCAAAAAAAAGTTTTTAAAACGGCCGTTTTTTCAGGAGCAGTGATTTTAATAATGCTTAAAGTCAAACAATAAAAGTGTAATATCCCTTTAAAGTTCATAGCTGGGGGGTGTCTATAGTATGCCTGTAAAGGGGCGCATGTTTCCCGTGTTTAGAACAGTCTGACAGCAAAATGACATTTCGAAGGAAAAAAGCCATTTAAAACTACTCGCGGCTATTGCATTGCCGGTCCGACAATACACATAGAAGTTCATTGATAAAAACGGCATGGGAATTCCCCACAGGGGAACCCTGAACAAAAATTAAAAAAAAAAATGACGTGGGGCCCTTCAGGTCTGGTATGGATATTAAGGGGAACCCCTGCCAAAATAAAAAAAAAAATGACGTGGGGGTCCCCCTAAATTCCATACCAGACTCTTCAGGTCTGGTATGGATTTTAAGGGGAACCCCGCGCAAAAAAAAAAAAAAAAACAGCGTGGGGTCCCCCCAAAAATCCATACCAGACCCTTATCCGAGCATGCAACCTGGCAGGCCGCAGGAAAAGAGGGGGGAACGAGAGAGCGCTCCCCCCTCCTGAACCGTACCAGGCCACATGCCCTCAACATTGGGAGGGTGCTTTGAGGTAGCCCCCCAAAACACCTTGTCCCCATGTTGATGAGGACAAGGGCCTCATCCCCACAACCCTGCCCGGTGGTTGTGGGGGTCTGCGAGCGGGGGGCTTATTGGAATCTGGAAGCCCCCTTTAACAAGGGGACCCCCAGATCCCGGCCCCCCCTGTGTGAAATGGTAAGGAGGTACAAAAGTACCCCTACCATTTCACTAAAAAACTGTCAAAAATATTAAAAATGAGAAGAGACAGTTTTTGACAATTCCTTTATTTAAATGCTTCTTCTTTCGTCTATCTTCCTTCATCTTTTTCTTCTGGTTCTTCTGGGTCTTTTGGTTCTTCCTCTGGCGTTCTCGTCCAGCATCTCCTCCGCGGCGTCTTCTATCTTCTTCTCCTCGGGCCGCTCCGCACCCATGGCATGGGGGGAGGCTTCCGCTCTTCTCTTCATCTTCTTCATCTTCTTCTTCATCTTCTTCTTTTCTTCTCTTCTTCTCTTCTTCTCTTCTTCATTTTCTTCTCTGGGCCGCTCCACATCCATGCTGGCATGGAGGGAGGCTCCCACTGTGTGACGCCGTCTCTTCGTCTGACGGTTCTTAAATAACGGGGGCGGGACGGGACTTCCCTGTGACGTCACGGGGAATGCCACAGGGAAGTCCCGTCATGTCCCGTGCGTCAGAGGGGGGCGGGGTCAACGGGTGGCCCCCGCCCCCGTTATTTAATAACCGTCAGACGAGGAGACGCCGTCACACAGTGGGAGCCTCCCTCCATGCCAGCATGGATGCGGAGCGGCCTGGAGAAGAAAATGAAGAAGAGAAGAAAAGAAGAAGATGAAGAAGAATATGAAGAGAAGAGCGGGAGCCTCCCCCCATGCCATGGGTGCGGAGCGGCCCGAGGAGAAGAAGATAGAAGACGCCGCGGAGGAGATGCTGGACGAGAACGCCGGAGGAAGAACCAGACGACCCAGAAGAACCAGAAGAAGAAGAAGAAGATGAAGGAAGATAGAAGAAAGAAGAAAGAAGAAGCATTTAAATAAAGGAATTGTCAAAAACTGTCTCTTGTCATTTTTAAAATTTTTGACAGTTTTTTTAGTGAAATGGTAGGGGTACATTTGTACCTCCTTAATATTTCACACGGGGGGGGGGGGACGGGATCCGGGGGTCCCCTTGTTAAAGGGGGCTTCCAGATTCCGATAAGCCCCCCGCCCGCAGACCCCCACAACCACCGGCCAAGGTTGTGGGGATGAGGCCCTTGTCCTTATCAACATGGGGACAAGGTGTTTGTGTACCCCAAAGCACCCTCCCAATGTTGAGGGCATGTGGCCTAGTACGGTTCAGATGGGGGGGCGCTCTCTCGTCCCCCCCTCTTTTCCTGCGGCCTGCCAGGTTGCGTGCTCGGATAAGGGTCTGGTATGGATTTTTGGGGGGACCCCACGCCATTTTTTTTTTTTTGGCGCAGGGTTCCCCTTAAAATCCATACCAGACCTGAAGGGTCTGGTATGGAATTTAGGGGGACCCCCACGTCATTTTTTTTAAATTTTGGCCGGGGTTCCCCTTAATATCCATACCAGACCTGAAGGGCCTAATATGGAATTTAGGGGGACCCCCACGTCATTTTTTTTTAAAATTTTGGTTCGGGGTTCCCCTGTGGGGAATTCCCATGCCGTTTTTATCAATGAACTTCTATGTGTATTGTCGGACCGGCAATGCAATAGCCGCGAGTAGTTTTAAATGGCTTTTTTCCTTCGAAATGTCATTTTGCTGTCAAACTGTTCTAAACACGGGAAACATGCGCCCCTTTACAGGCATACTATAGACACCCCCCAGCTATGAAATTTAAAGGGATATTACACTTTTATTGTTTGACTTTAAGCATTATTAAAATCACTGCTCCTGAAAAAACGTCCATTTTTAAAACTTTTTTTGCATTGATCCATGTCCCCTGGGGCAGGACCCGGGTCCCCAAACACTTTTTATGACAATAACTTGCATATAAGCCCTTAAAATTAGCACTTTTGATTATTCATGTTCGTGCAGGGTTCAGGAGTGTGCCATGTACAAAGTGCAGGGTTCAGGGGTGCACTACATACAGAGTGCAGGGTTCAGGAGTATGCTAAGTACAGAGTGCAGGGTTCAGGAGTGTGCCATGTACAGAGTGCAGAGTTCAGGGGTGCACTACGTACAGAGTGCAGGGTTCAGAAGTGTGCCATGTACAGAGTGCAGGGTTCAGGCGTGTGCCATGTACAGAGTGCAGGGTTCAGGGGTGCACTGCATACAGAGTGCAGGGTTCAGGAGTGTGCAACGTATAGAGTGCAGGGTTCAGGAGTGTGCCATGTACAGAGTGCAGGGTTTAGGGGTGCACTACATACAGAGTGCAGGGTTCAGGGGTGCACTACATACAGAGTGCAGGGTTTAGGAGTGTACTACATACAGAGTGCAGAGTTCAGGAGTGCACTACGTACAGAGTGCAGGGTTCAGAAGTGTGCTACATACAGAGTGCAGGGCTCAGGAGTGTGCTACGTACAGAGTACAGGGTTCAGGAGTGTGCCATGTACAAAGTGCAGGGTTCAGGGGTGCACTACGTACAGAGTGCAGGGTTCAGGAGTGTGCCATGTACAGAGTGCAGGGTTCAGGAGTGCACTATGTACAGATTCCAGAGTTCAGTAGTGTGCTACGTACAGAGTGCAGGGTTCAGGAGTGTGCTATGTACAAAGTGCAGGGTTCAGGAGTGCATTACGTACAGAGTGCAGGATTCAGGAGTGTGCCATGTGCAGAGTGCAGGGTTCAGGGGTACATTACATACAAAGTGCAGGGTTCAGGAGTGTGCTACGCACAGAGTGCAGGATTCAGGAGTGTGCTACATACAGAGTACAGGGTTTAGGAGTGCACTACATACAGAGTGCAGGGTTCAGAAGTGTGCTAAGTACAGAGTGCAGGGTTCAGGAGTGTGCTAAGTACAGAGTGCAGGGTGCGGGAGTGGGCTACATACAGGGTGCAGGGTTCGGGAGTGGGCTACATACAGAGTGCAGAGTTCAGGGGTGTGCTGCGTACAGTGTGGAGGGCTCAGAAGTGCGTTATGTACAGAGTGCAGGATTCAGGAGTGCGCTACGTACAGAGTGTAGGAGTGTGCTATATACAGAGTGCAGAATTCAGGGGCGTGCCATGTACATAGTGCAGGGTTTAGGGGTGCGCTACGTACATAGTACAGAGTTCAGGAGTATATTACATACAGAGTGCAGGGTTCGGGAGTATATTACATACAGGGTGAAGGGTTCAGGAGTGTATTACATACAGAGTGCAGAGTTCAGGAGTGTGTTACATATAGGGTGCAGAGTTCAGGGGCGCGCTGTGTACAGAGTGCAGGGTTTAGGGGTGTTCTATGCAAAAAGTGCAAATTCAACCCCCTCCTTAAAATTTTGTTGCATCTGTAGTCACATCGACCTCTTCCTGTGTAGGCGGCTCTCTGTACTGCCGTGTATTTGGCTCTGCCATACCTCCCTGTGTAGGCAGCGTTGCCTTGCAGGGCGATCATTCTGGCTCTCACATTCAGGAGAGTTTTCCCCATCATCCCCCACCATGAAGGATCTGCATAAGCCGCTAAAAAAGCAAAGCTGTCCATTGTAAACACAGAAGCCTTCTGTGTTTACAAGTGACCGCATGGAGCGGGAGCGGAGGGTGAGAGCGAAGGTGGTAGAATAGAGATCCGCCACGATCCGGTTGCAAAACTGGGTGAGAAGCCTGGTGGGCCAGATTTGGACCATGGGTCTTGTGTTTGACATATGTGGTGTATACTGTCTGCGTTCTGAGGGCGTGCACCCGCACCAACATGGAATGTCAAATTGGGAGCAATCTGGCCAATGTGTCCCGATAGACAATAATAGGACTGGTTGTACATCCCTGTACTGGTAAACACAACCAATGTAGGAGGGCGTATGCTGTAGTGCCCCCTGTAGGAACGAGGCGGGAATTGCATATTTAACAGACAAAAACGAACCAAAAAAATGTATTAATTGTTCGGATTTCTATACCCTTTAACACCTAACCTCCCATTTTCAAACCCCTTCTTATGTATCTGTTCATCCCATGCTCAGCCTAGTTGGGATTATAACTTTAGTCTACTTTTATTAGATTATTTGTATTTGGAATTGCTTTTGGTGTATGCGATTGATTCCTTTTAATGTCACTTTTAGCCCTAGGTCCAGTTGAAGCACATTCCTTCACATTTTGGCTAATAAGCAGATTTAACTGTTTTTAATTTTCCTGCACTAGGTTTTTTTTTTGTATTATGTGTTTAGCAATTATATGCTTGAGTTGCTGTTTAGTGTTCTAATTGCTGTGCGGGTGATTGCGCGTCTAGTGTTTAGCATTTTTAAGGATAAGCAGTCTTTTTCTTTTTTTTTTCAAGCAAGGCAGCTATATGACTGCGCCGTGAACCGACGACCAGAATACAGATGATGAAGTTAGTGAAATAAAACTTTGTTACGATTGAATGGAATCATTTGGAAATCCATGCACCTCGAGTGAGTTTAACGCACTGATTGCCTGCACTGGTTGGCCAGGATGAGGAGTTATGTATCAGTGCACATTTACCTTCTGCCTAGCTGGAGTCGGTATGGTAAACGGTTTATACCATGTATGGGGCTCGGGGGAACTGCTGTGTTATTCTAGCGGTTGGTAACCCTTGTCTGACACCAATGAAATGTGAGTTTAATGTAAAACTCATTGACCCAATAGAAAAATAAATAAATAAAGCTTAAAAAATAATACCTATAATAAAAAATAATAATAATAATAACATTGTTAACCCTTGTATGGCACCAATGATATGTGAGTTTAAACCACATGTAGAAAAAAAAAATAAGGCTAAAAAAATAATACCTATAATAAAAATAATTATAATAAAAATAACATTGTTAACCCTTGTCTGGCACCAATGAAATGTGAGTTTAAAGCACATGTAAAAAAAAAAAAAATAGGGCTAAAAAAATAATACCTATAATAAAAATAATAATAATAATAATAACATTGTTAACCCTTGTATGGCACCAATGAAATGTGAGTTTATAGCACATGTAAAAAAAAAAAAAATAAGGCTAAAAAATAATACCTATAATAAAAATAATAATAATAACATTGTTAACCCTTGTATGGCACCAATGAAATGTGAGTTTATAGCACTTGTAAAAAAAAAAAAAATAAGGCTAAAAAAATAATACCTATAATAAAAATAATAATAATAACATTGTTAACCCTTGTCTGGCACCAATGAAATGTGAGTTTAAAGGACATGTAAAAGTCATTGACCCAATAGAAAAAATAAACAAAATAAAGCTAAAAAAAGAATACCTATAATAAAATAATAATAATAACATCATTAACCCTTGTCTGGCACCAATAAATTGTGAGTTTAAAGCACATGTAAAACTCTTTGACCCAATAGAAAAAATAAAGATAAATAAAGCTAAAAAAAATACCTATAATAATAATAATAACAATAATAACATTGTTAATCCTCATTGACCCAATAGAAAAAAATTAAAATAAATAAAGCTTAAAAAAGAATACCTATAATAAAAATAATAATGATAATAATAATTATAATAATAATAACATTGTTAACCCTTGTCTGGCACCAATGAAATGTGAGTTTAAAGCACGTGTAAAACTCATTGACCCAATAAAAAAAATAAAATAAAATAAATAATGCTAAAAAAAAATACCTATAATAAAAAAAATAATAATAATAACAACATTGTTAACCCTTGTCTGGCACCAATGAAATGAGTTTAAAGCACATGTGAGTAACATTGGGATTTGAATCATATAAGGAATCCTTGGTTCTAAAATAATTATTTTTATTAAAGTTGCTGTAAATCCCACCACTTGGCAGTGTCTTAAGATAGACAGGGCAATAACAAACTACATGAATTATGTTGATATCTGTCTGTGTTCTTGTAAGTTAGATCTTCCCGTTCCTTGGTGTTACAGGCCAGCCATATAGAAAATAGAGAAATGTTTAAATGTTAAGAGCAGAAGTGCTTTTTTTTTTTTTTTTTAAAGCTGGCAGACTGTTACAGAGAAAGATAGACAGGCTTGTATTAGAAGTAATTTTGTATGCCACTTAAAGTGCTGTACAAATCCAGTAAATTTTTCTAATTAAATTTCAGTTTATCAGCTTTTTAAAGGTGGCACATTATGGAAAAATAACACTTAAAACGCAATTGAACTTTTTATTTTAAATCAGCTAAATAAATTCCAGGTGCATCAAAACAAAAGGCGTGCAAAGCCTTACTGTTCATTTTCTTTAGAAAGCAGCCAGAGCATGAGTAGAAAATTCTATCTCTTGCCAGCATGCTGTAGGGAAGGACCCTTGATCCTTGTGCAGAAGCAGTGGTCTATCTGCAGAGGTCTGACTTGCCTCCTGCTGAGTCAGACCTAAAACCCTGCTATTAGCAGCGGACAAGAGCTTTGATGATTACGGATAGGTCTCAGTTAGCAGGGGTTGTATCACATCTCTGCAGAGAGACCACTGCTTTCACTCTGAAAGCAAATCCTTCTTTACAGCAAGTCCTTCTTTACTGCATGCTGGCACCAGACAGGCTCACCTACACCTTTTGTGACTGCTTTCTAAACAAACAAGACTTTGTTATTCATATATTATTATAATATTATTTTTAAATATTGTTGATTAAGTATTTATTTTTAGTAACTGGCATAGCTCCAAACTCTCCCTGATTTCGAGGGACTGTCCCTGATTTGGAGCAATGTCCCTCTGTCCCTCTTTCCTCCTCATTTGTCCCTCATTTTGGTCTGATCTATATAGTTGTATATAAAATGCACTTTTTATCTTTCAAAAAGTATTTCCCAGCGCTAAACCTTTCATCTGATTTCTAAATTGTTTCATTTGTAGATTCAAAAGCCAATATAAAGGAATAGTAGTGGGACAAAAAAGCATTTGTGGGCTTAAGTAAACATTTTTTTTGTATAATTTTTCTTTAAGGGGGCGTGGCAGGGGGTGTGTCCTATGCCTACATACTTTTGCTAATAGATGTCCCTCGTCCTGATCTCAAAAAGTTGGGAGGTATGGTAACTGGCACAACTTTTTTGGTCATATGGGAGCCTGCTAATGTGCTAAGTGTCAATTTATGAGCCAAAAAAAGAGTTGGGGTTTACCATTCACGACTCTATGTAGGCAACAAACCTAAAACGAGATGTATATTGTATATAAAGTGTACTGAATATTGTATATTTATTCTAAGGAGGACAGGCTCAACTGATACTGGCATGGGAGAGGGACACCCAGGATCAGTCCAAGGAGGTTGTAGGCAGGTGCAGTCTATTTTCTCCACCACAGGTGGCGCTCGTCCGCAGCGGCAGTGCAGATGGGGGAGGAAGTCGAGGGGAACATAGTTCCTCTATGGTTTCCTCAGTCACAGGGAGGCAGCTATCCTATTTGACTTTGGTGGCCAGAGTCTTGGGTCAGACAGAGTCTACTTAAGACCCTGGCTGACGGATTTTGCACCCATTTTGACTAGAGTAGGGACAGCTCACCCACCTGAGATGGACAGTACGTAGAGCCAGAGAAAGGTCCCAGAGGAGAAGGGAAAGTGCAGGGACCACTGCAAACCTCTGGAAAGCTTTCTCTTTGGGTATTGGCTGACCAGGCCGCATTCTGCTCCTAGTGGCAGATGCAGATGCTGTTGGCATGTTTGAGTGTTCCCTGTCAGTTTGCTGAACTCTGTTACAATGTGTTCCTGTTATTGCACATGGACTTCATGTGCTTTCTGCCAGCCACATCACGCTGCACTTTCCCACAAGGTTTGTTCAGCAATGCAGCAAACACAGTTGCAATGCAGGAACGTTTGTACAGCAAGTCCATAGATTAAAAAACAAAACATCTGCTCATCAGAGTTACTAACTAAACTAAAAATTCCTGACTATAAGAGCTACCCCCCCCCCAATTGACTCCCGAACACAATCAGGCATCACCTCTTAGGGTCTGTTCATACCATCCTGTTCCAATAACATGCCTAATACCAGTTGAATGATGGTTTTTAAATAATTTGTTGATTTCTTTAAATCCCTTGGTAGATTCGTAGACCTCCAAATATTTCTTTCTGGAGGCCTCAGATCTTGGCTTAATGACACTACCAGCGTTGATAGCAAAGCTAAACACCAGACCCTAGATGTCTAAAGTCTAAATAAGACAGGTTCCACCTACGCACTCCCAAAGGAGGTTCTAGAGGTAGATCAGAGGTAGTTAGGTGTAAACAGACACAAGTCCGTTTACACCCGCTGGTCCATAGGGTGAATGAACCGTTCCATCAGGTCGTGTGAAAGGGGCCTTAGAAACCTATAGAAAATGTTTCCATATCTTGTTTGTACCCTGATGGAGGGGGCTTGTTTGCCCATCGAAACTCGTTGACTACCTTTTATCTTCCTGTTGTCTCATTCTTATTGGCCATAAATGTTTATGGTGCTCTTTTTGTCAGTCTCATTTGTTCACCTTTATCTTAGACACTGCTTGAATCAAGAAATCAAGATCTAATATTTGCCTGTTTAAATATTTTCAATTTCCATGGGGTGTATTTACATTTTTTCATATATATACACGTATATACTGTTTAACTTAGACTTATTTAAATGTCATCAGATGTGCTCGTGATTTTCCAGTCTCTGGTATAACATACAGTAGTACCGTAGATCTTTCTCTTGGGCATTTCTTGCTTTATTTTGCATAATTTGGCGTTTAACATTTACTATAGACATTACTCAATATTCCCCTAATATTCACGCAGAATTAATTATAAAGAGGAATTATGCAGTTGACTTTTGACTAAATGACTCTTGATGTACTGGTCAGCCAGTAGTTATATAGTAATGTGGAGATAAAGAGAATGAGAGCACACACATAGAAAATGATGCTGCAGATGATTAGTGACAAATATGATTAGTACAAGACCAATCTATTGATGGGATTTATGTTGAACCATTTTTCCTATAGAGATTCCTAGACGTATGTCATTAGATTCTCTGTTCACTTGGGTCTAGGCAGTACAGCCAGGACCAAGGCGACATCATGTGCAGCCAGAATTGAGGTAACTTCATTAGGTAGTGCAGGCAGGAACAAAGGGACCTTTATTAGGCAATGTAGTTAAGACCAAGGTGACCTTATTAGGCAGTGCAACCAAGACCAAGGTTACATCAATAGGCAGTGCAGCCTTGAACCAAGGTGACCTCATTAGGCAGTGCAGCCTTGAACCAAGGTGACCTCATTAGGCAGTGCAGCCTTGAACCAAGGTGACCTCATTAGGCAGTGCAGCCACAACCAAGGTGACCTCTTTAGGCAACAAAGTCAGGATCAAGGTGATCTCATTAGGCATAGTTCCAAACTGTCTTTTCATTTGAAGGAACTGGCCCTCTTTGGGAACCAAAACCCCCTTTTTTCTTTTCCACCTCAGTTGTCCATCTTTTTGGTCTGATGTTAAGAAATGTAGTGATAGCAAAACTTTGACTTGTGGGATTGATTTTTTTGGTTTATTAATTCATCTTGGCCCACATAAGTGTGAAAGGGGTTTGTCCTTTGCCTACATAATTTCTACTAAAGGGTGTCCTTCCTTCTCAAGAAGGTTGGGATGTATGCTTGTTAGGCAGTTTAAACAGAATCAAGGGGACCTCATTAGGCAGTGCAGTCAGGTTCACAGTGACCTCATTAGGCAATGCAGATAAGACCAAGGAGACATCATTATCAGTGCAGTTATGATCAATGTGACCTCAGTTTCCGGCACGCTTAGGGTGACCTCATTAGACAATGCAGATAGGACCAACGTGACCTCTTTGGGCAGTGCAGGCAGGACCAAGGTGACATCATTAGGCAATGTAATCATAATCAAGGTGACCTCATTAGGCAGTGCAGTCTTGATCAATGTGACCTCATGTGCAGTCAGGTTCAAGGTGGGCTTATTGTGCAATGCAGATAGGATCAAGTGCTTGTATCTTTAACAAAACCCATGTTTCTGCTCTCACATGTTTTCATTGATGTAAAAAATGCCTTTATATTTTATTATTATTTTCTAAACCATTTTCAGATTTATATTGCTATATTCAAATTGGGGAGCATTATCCTTCTCTTATAGCCCCATCGGATAATGGTCCCCATGGGTTTGGTCACATTGAAAATTAAGACAATTTTTGAATGCATTTGGGGTGTTAGAACCTATGTCAGATTTGTATTGGTGTCTGTGGCTTGTTGGGGAGTTTTTCATTCATGTCATGTCCCAGGGATTAGTGCTAGTGGACAGGATGTGAGGGGAAATCTCCCCAACAGGCCACAGGCAACAATACTTACTGTAGCTAACATACATCGATCAGCCATAACAATATGACTACCCACCCTAACATTATGACCAGCTATCTAACATTGAGAAGGTCCTTCTTATGGTGCCTAAACAGCCCTGCCCTGGCGAGGCTTAAACTCCACTAGACAAAGCGTCATACTGTCTCTGCCGGCTTGCCTTCTTCTCATAGTGCATCCTGGTATCATCTTTTCCCCAGATAAGCAAAGCACATACACTCGGCCATCTATATACTATAAGGGACAATGTGATTTATCAGGCCAGACCACCTTCTTCCATTGTTCTGTGGTCCAGTTATAATGCTCACATGTTCATTGCAGGCTGTAGACACGGGTCAGCATGGGTACCCTGACTGGTCTGTAGCTACGCAGTTGCACAGTTACATAGTAGGTGAGGTAAAAAAAACACACAAGTCCATCAAGTCCTACCTATGTGTGTGATTATATGTCAGTATTACATTGTATATCCCTGTATGTTGTGGTCGTTCAGGTGCTTATCTAATAGTTTCTTGAAACGAATCGATGCCCCCTGCTGAGACCACCACCTGTGGAAGGAAATTCCAAATCCCTTGCCGCTCTTACAGTAAAGAACCCTCTATGTAGTTTAAGGTTAAACCGCTTTTCTTCTAATTTTAATGAGTGGCCACGAGTCTTGTTAAACTCCCTTCCGCGAAAAAGTTTTATCCCTATTGTGGGGTCACCAGTACGGTATTTGTAAATTGAAATCATATCCCCTCTCAAGTGTCTCTTCCCCAGAGAGAATAAGTTCAGTGCTTCCAACCTTTCCTCATAACTAATATGCTCCAGACCCTTTATTAGCTTTGTTGCCCTTCTTTGTACTCGCTCCATTTAAAGGTCATCCTTCCTGAGGACTGGTGCCCAGAACTGGACAGCATACTCCAGGTGCGGCCGGTCCAGAGTCTTGTAGAGCGGGAGAATTATCATTTTATCTCTGGAATGAAACCCCTTTTTAATGCATGCCAATATCCTGTTTGCTTTGTTAGCAGCAGCTTGGCATTCTAAAACTTTTCTCAGAACCAGCATTTATTCAGCAATTTGAGCTAAAGTAGCTCTTCTAAAGAATCGGACCACACAGGCCAGCCTTCAATTCTCCATGCATCAATGAGCCTTGGCCGCCCATGACCCTGTTGGTTCACCGGTTTTCCTTTCTTGGACCTCTTTTGGTAGCTCCTGACCACTGCACGCCAGGAAGATCCCACAAGAGCTGCAGTTTTGAAGTTGCTCTAACCCAGTCATCTAGCCCAAAACATCTAAAATAGTACCATTCGAATGCCCCACACACCTGTGTCAGTTGGATCAGCATGTGAATAGACTGATGCAAGACAGGATCGGCTTGTCAGGCTCTAGTAGACTTCAACAAAATAGTGGCCGTCTGCACTCAGACACTGGCTCCCTGTTGCATCAATGTGAATGAGATAGGTAAAAGACGGCTTCAGCTCCGGTTCTCTACCTGTAGAGAACTCTTCAGGTGCGTTTCGTCATTTTTGGGCCTTAATCGTTCTGTTCCAGTTGTGTAGCTATTACAATTTGGCCCTTCTCAAAGTCGCTCCAATCCTTATACTTGCCCATTTTTTCTGCTTTCGACACATCAACTTCAGGGACAGCATGTTCACTTGCTGCCTAATATATCCCACCCAATTTCAGGTGACATTGTAAAGGGATGATCAATGTTATTCGCTTTACCTGTCAGTGGTATAATGTTACGGCTGATGTAGGTTTTATTATTCACAACTGTATTCAAAAATTGTCTTCTTATCCACCATCACTAGCACCATATATGATGCGTAATGCTCCCTACAGGGTAATGAGCCCCAGACATCAGTAGAAAAAAAAAAGACACAAATTCATGTTACCAGTCTACAGATTCTTCATAATTAAACAGTACAGGTATCCCTGGTGCCCATCCTTTTTAACTTTTCTGAGTGCCTGTTCTGTCAAAACTAGGACATTTCGGAGACATGCCTTCTAGCTTTTAATTGTACTCTGTGATTCCCTATTAATGAAAAAAAATATGGCTTCCAGCTATACAACAAACAAATACATTGTCTATCAGCGCAGGTCTGGAACTCAATTATCATACCAGAAACACAATGGTAGAGTTGTAATAAAATAACGATGCAATTTATATATAGCACAGGGTCCTTGGCCTTCCTCACATCTTGCATTATGCTATTTTACCTTTACGACACGTATTAACCTGATGTTATGCTTGGGTTTTCTCGCTTGTCACGCTGAATGGGATTATATAATGAACACTTCCACACTTCAGCATAACCAGGGAAAAAAAAGATTAAATTGAGAGCTATCACCGCTTTGCACCTGTGCTTTCAATAACTATTTCACATGTAAAGATGGGAGCTCCGAGAAGGACTGGAGGACGATCGGGCGCACGTGTTATGCAAATTGGGAGAAAGTAGTAAAAGAGAAAAAAAAAATAAAAATGCAAGCGCATGAATATGGTCTACGAGCCTGATTGATTTAATATCAAAGATTATCCATTCATCATAAAAAGGGCTCTTGATATCAGCGCATTATTACGGAAGATCAAAGGGATGAGTAATCATGAACAAGTTCCTATTCGTAACGCGGAAGGTTGATAAAGGAGGCAGATAATTGTAGAAGAGATGGCCTAATCTGATATTGGCACCAGGATAGAAAAGAGATATGTGAGGTGACTGCGGATAAGGTATGATGTCATCAGGGGTGTAGGCCAGTGGTGGTCAACTTTCTTGATATGAGGGGCCTCAAGTGTGGCCCTCAACATCACCAACAAAGGGGCGCACATAAAATTCAGTGAATTTTCACTGTTAGAGACAGCAGACACACAACAAGATATAGTCAAAGACTATGGACATGTTACAAGAGATGGTCAGAGAACATGACACAGGAGATGGTCAGAGACTGCGGACATGATACAAGAGATGGTCAAAAGCTGCAGACATGATACAAGAGATGGTCAGACACTGCAGACATGATGCAAGAGATGGTCAGAGACTGTGGACGTGATACAGGAGATGATCAGAGACTGCAGACGTGATACAGGAGATGATCAGAGACTGCGGACTTGATACAGGAGATGGTCAAAAGCTGCAGACGTGATACAGGAGATGATCAGAGACTGCGGACGTGATACAGGAGATAATCAGAGACTGCGGACTTGATACAGGAGATGGTCAAAAGCTGCAGACATTATACAAGAGATGGTCAGACACTGCGGACATGATACAAAAGATAGTCAGAGACTGCGGACATGATACAAGAGATGATCAGAGACTTCGGACATGATACAAGAGATGATCAGAGACTGCGGATGTGATACAGGAGATGGTCAAAAACTGCATACATGATGCAAGGGATGGTCAGACTGCAGACATGATATAGGAGATAGCCGGAGATTGCGGACATGATACAAGAGATGATCAGAGACTGCGGACATGATACAAGAGATGGTCAAAGACTGTGGACATGATGCAAGGAGACTGTCAGAGGCTGCAGACATGGTACAAGAGATGGTCAATAACTGTGGACATAATACAGGAGATGGCCAGAGACTATGGACATCTTTCAGGAAACTGAACATGCTATAGCAGTTGCTAGAGACTGGGGACATGCTTCAGGAGACAATCATGGACTGGAGACATTGTACACGAGACTGCTAGAAATAACTGCTATAACACGGCACTAGGGTAACACAGATTAGTATCTGCAGGGCCCCCCGAGGTCTAAACATAAGGTGCCAAGGAACCGAATATGCCCCCTGGGCCATAGGTTAGGCATCAGGGAATGTAGACATTTATGCTTTTGTAGTTTAAAAATGCTCCATTTCCATATGCACTTTCGGTGTATTTTGATGCATTTTGCAGGTATTTTGGTATACTTCAGTATGTGTTTCTTTGCATTCTTAAAGTACAGTAGATCTTGCATCAAACATAGTTATATACCTGAGTAATGTGTAACACGTGTGGGTATTTATTTCTTACAAAGATCATATTTCTCCTCCTGAAAATGCCTCCATCTACTTTTTTCTCCGAAAGTATGGAGCCATTTTTGGAATGAGTTGTCCTTACTGGACCAATCAGCTATAGCCGAAACCTTCCCCGCTCCACAGTTGCATGTACACAAAGGGGCAGAGGGGATTGTGACATCATTGGCCTTATAGGGCCACATGACCTGCTATGCTAAAATGAGGAATAATACACACCTGATATTTTTTTCATTGGGTTGGACATAATGATATGTGAATACCTTCACTTTTAGGAAGGATATTCTAAATATAACTAATTTTAGGGCTTGCATGTTCATACTAGATTTGCTCTCTAAAGAGAAATCTGAATGCTGATCACTCTTCATAGAGCATTTAACAGGCAGTTGAGGAGGCGTGGTGTCACCTCCTCATCACCTGCTTTAACCCCTTGAACCCCTGAAACTTGCAGAGTGGCCCCATTCATTTGAATGGCTCACATTCGGTGGGCGACATTGTGGATGCGGGATGTGTACACCCCCTGCCTCTGCAGCTAAAAGAGAGAGTGTTTGGGGAGCACGCCCCTCAACCGCTAATGTGAGCACATCCTTAGAGCACCTGTTATGTGGTCAGTCTAGATAAAAAAAAGCACATAGCTGACTTTTTCAATAACCACTTCAAGACCGCCCACCGGATATATACTGCGGCAGGGTGGCTCTATTGCGTGAAACAACATACCTGTATGTTGTTTCATGCACTAGATATTGCAGGAGGCGCGCACAAGCACCCACTGCGCAGCGGGGGAGCCAATCCCTGGGTCTGGCTGATCCAATGTCCACCGGCCACCCACGATCGCTCAACAGAGAGGCAGAACGGGGATCTGCCTATGTAAACAAGGCAGATCCCCGTCCCGGCAAGGAAGTACACAGAGATCTTCTGTTCCTAGTAATCAGGAACAGTGATCTCTCTGTTCTTCCTGTCAGTCCCTCCCCCACACAGTTAGAAACGCCTCCCTAGGGAACACTTAACCCCTTGATCGCCTCCCGGTGTTAACCCCTTCCCTGCCAGTGCCAGTCACACAATAATCAGTGCATTTTTATAGCACTGATCATTGTATAAATGTCACTGGTCCCAAAAAAGTGTGAAAAGTGTCCGATTTGTCCGGGGCAATGTCGCAGTCCTGCTAAAAAAAAAAAAAATTGCAGATCGCCGCCATTACTAGAAAAGAAGAAAAAAATTATAAAAATGCCATAAATCTATCCCCTATTTTGTAGACGCTATAACTTTTGCGCAAACCAATCAATTTTTGCTTATTACAATTTTTTTTACCAAAAATATGTAGAAGAATACATATTGGCCTAAACTGATGAAGACAATTTTTTTTTACCTTTTTGTTTTGGATATTTATTATAGCAAAAAGTAAAAAATATTGGGTTTTTCTTTTTCAAAATTGTTGCTCTTTATCTATTTATAGCGCAAAAAATAAAAAGCGCAGAGGTGATCAAATACCACCAAAAGAAAGCTCTATTTGTGGGGGAAAAAAAGGACGTCAATTTTGTTTGGGAACAACGTTGCACAACCACGCAATTGTCAGTTAAAGCGACGCAGTGACAAATCGCAAAAAATGGCCTGGTCATTAAGGGGGGGAAATCTTCCGGTCTGTAAGTGGTTAATTGAGAAAGTGCCACTACTGGGGACAGCTTTCACCTAGTATTGTTTTTTATTTTTTTTTTCGGGGGGGTATAAAAAAGGACATTATTATTTCCTTGGGTAGTGCGATTTAACATCATTACATGAATACATGAAACCTTTGAAATCCATATGCACATAGCCACCACTAAAAGTACTGCAAAGTGCACGGTGTGGACATCGATCGGGGCCATTCGCAGAGATGCAATAAGGTACCAAGAATCCCATCTGCGTCACATCAAATGGCACAATAACACAAGTCACATCTGTGCATATCAGAAGCCCTCGTCATTAGGATTTGTCAATAACGTACATCTCTTCCCTTACTAGGAAATGGCTTGTGAACGAGGGAAAGATAAATGACTGCATTAGACTTCAATCTGAAAACATAAGATATGAGAGCAATTCAACATCTGACCATCACAGGTCAATAGCTTGCTGATGGTCCAGATTGATTCACTTGTCAAAGATTAATGACACCAACATACCTCCCAAATGTCACGATTTTAGTTACAGAAGCTGCATTTCGGGAAAGATCTAGGCAATGGGTAAGACCTTATTAGTGATGAGCGAAGCTGCCGGGGAGTTGGGGAATTTTGTTTGAAATTTGAAGATTCCAATGAACCCCATTGAAGTCTTTGGGGGGGGCTGCAAATTTGTTTTAATCAATCTTGGCCTGGGGATGATAGACCAACTATTGCATGGAGGACATGTGCGAATGCTGAAATAATGTTTTAAGAATACCGCATTGTAAGGAGGGGGTCCATTTCATGATGCTTTGAGAGCTACACTGTAATACCAAAAGTATCAGATTTCTATCATGTATGGTACATGCATGCTACGTAATGTGTCAGTGCTACAGTTCAAGGAAGGAACTGATACAGATACCGGTATCAATACTAAGCATTTGCACTAACGCTATATTGTCAAAAGTATTGTTACACCTGCCTTTACACGTACATTTAATGGCATCCCAGTCTCAGTCCGCACGGTTCACTATTGAGTTGGCCCACCCTTTACACCTATAACAGCTTCAACTCTTCTGGGAAGGCTGTCCACAAGGTTTAGGAGTGTGTCTATGGGAATGTTTGACCATTCTCTGGGCCATCTTTAAGATTGATTGGACCATGGGCAAATGTTTTCTTGGCCCCCACCATACAATTTCGCTCTCCACCTGCTCTGAGACATACAATAAATAGCAGCTAGACTTAAAGTCAGTTTAGTGTATCAGATCAGGCAGCGATTGTGATTGGTTGCCAGAGGTTACAGTGTATCATTACCGCTTGCTGACTGGTTGCTAGAGGTTACAGCACACATTACGGCTCACTGATTAGTTGCTAGATGTTACAGCACATGATTTCTGCTTGTCGATTGGTTGCTAGAGATTACTGTACAGTAATACTACTCACTGATTGGTTGCTAGAGGTTACAGCGCATCATCTCCTCACTGCAGGGGGCATGATATAGATCTGAATGCCGCCTTTATTTACATATCTATGCCGCCAGATGCAGCTATTTACGTATGAATACTGGTTATTTACATTTAAACACAGGGTCTGCAGCTGAGTCATCTGTACACAACAATAGGGTAGAGCTGGGCAGCATTAGTAGCAGCACTTCACACTGAGCTATCAGGACACAGCAAGGGACTAAAACTTCAAGGGACAAGGGAATTTAAACTGGGATAGTTGGCAAGTATGAGGCAGCTGCTTTGGGCCCCACAACAATGACAGGGCCCTGGGCAGCTGCCCCTTTTGCCCTGCCTTAAAGACGGCCCTGACCATTCTTCCAGAAGGGCATTTGTGAGGTCAGGCACTGAGGTTGCACCATAAGGTTTGGCTCACAGTCTCCTCTCTAATTCACCCCAAAGGTGTTCTATCGGGTTGAGGTCAGGACTCTGTACACAGTCAAGTTCCTCCACCCCAAACTCGCTCATCCATGTCTTTATGGACCTTGCTTTTTGTACTGGTCCAAATCATTTGGTGGAGGGGGGATTATGGTGTGGGGTTGTTTTTCAGAGGTTGGACTTGGCCCCTTAGTTCCATCCAAGGGAACTCTTAACCACATGCCGACCAGCCGCCACAGTTGTACTGCGGCAGAATGGCACAGCTGGGCGAAATTGCGTTATGTAACGTCGCTTCGCCCTGTGGCCACTAGGAGACGCGTGCGCGCGCCCCCCGAGCCGATGTGAGTGCCCGGCGGTCTCGATCACCGCCGGGCTCCCGCGATCACTTGGAGCACACAGAGAACCGGGATCTGTGTGTGTAAACACACAGTTTCTGGTTCTCTGAGGGGAGAACTGACAGATCCTCTGTTCATACAGATTATGAACAGAGGATCTGTTAGTTTTCCCTGCACAGTCCCCTCCCCCCTTCAGTTAGAACACAAACTAGGACACACATTAACCCCTTGATCGCCCCCTATTGCCAGTGACATTTTTACAGTAATCAATGCATTTTTAATCGCACTGATCGCTGTATTAATGCCAATGGTCCCAAAAATGTGTCAAAATTGTCCGACGTGTCCGCCATTACTAGTAAAAAAAGAATTATTAATAAAAATGCCATAAAACTATCCCCTATTTTGTAGACACTATAACTTTTGCGCAAACAAATCAATATACGCTTATTACGATTTTTTTTTACCAAAAATATGTAGAAGAATACATATCGGCCTAAACTGAGGAAAAAAAAATGTTTTTTTTATATATTTTTTGGGGATATTTATTATAGCAAAAAGTTAAAAAAATGCTTTTTTTTCAAAATTGTCGCTCTTTTTTTGTTTATAGCACAAAAAAATAAAGACCGCAGAGGTGATCAAATACCACCAAAAGAAAACTCTATTTGTGGGTAAAAAAGGACATCAATTTTGTTTGAGTGTAACGTCGCACAACCACGCAATTGTCAGTTAAAGTGACACAGTGCCGAATCGCAAAAAGTGCTCTGGTCTTTGGCCAGCCAAATGGTCCAGGGCTGAAGCGGTTAAGGCGTCAGCATACCAAGACATTTTGGACAATTTCATGCTCCCAACTTTGTGGGAACAGTTTGGGGATGGCCCCTTCCTGTTCCAACATGACTGAGCACCAGAGCACAAAGCAAGGCCCATAAAGACATGGATGAGCGAGTTTGGGGTGGAGGAACTTGACTGGCCCGCACAGAGTCCTGGGATATTCACACATGTCCCCCATGGCAGTTCCTGGCTTCCAATGCCTTTTTTTGCAGTAGTCGGTCCATCATCCCCAGGCCAAGATTGATAAAAAACAAAATTTGCACCCCCCAAAGACTTCAGTGGGGTTCTTTGGGATCTCCAAGTTTCAAACACAATTCCCCAACTCCCTGGCAGCTTCGCTCATCACTAATAAGGTCTTACCCATTGCCTAGATCTTTCCTTAAATGCAGCTTCTGTAACTAAAGTCGTGACATTTGGGAGGTATGTTGGTGTCATTTATCGACAAGTGAATCAATTTGGACCATCAGCAAGCTATTGACCTGTGATGGATAAAACACCTTTGGGATGAATGAGAGCAGAGAATGCGAGCCAGGCCTTTTTGTCCACATCAGTACCTGACCTCACAAATGAGCTTCTGGAAGAATGGTGAAACATTCCCATAGACACACTCCTAAACCTTGTGGACAGCCTTCCCAGAAGATTTGAAGCTGTTATAGCTGCAAAGGATGGGCCAACTCAATATTGAACCCTATGGACTAATGCCCTGTACACACGGTCGGACATTGATCGGACATTCCGACAACAAAATCCTAGGATTTTTTCCGACGGATGTTGGCTCAAACTTGTCTTGCATACACACGGTCACACAAAGATGTCGGAAAATCCGATCGTTCTGAACGTGGTGACGTAAAACACGTACGTCGGGACTATAAACGGGGCAGTGGCCAATAGCTTTCATCTCTTTATTTATTCTGAGCATGCGTGGCACTTTGTGCGTCGGATTTGTGTACACACGATCGGAAATTCCGACAACAGATTTTGTTGTCGGAAAATTTTATAGCCTGCTCTCAAACTTTGTGTGTCGGAAAATCCGATGGAAAATGTGTGATGGAGCCTACACACGGTCGGAATTTCTGACAACAAGGTCCTATCACACATTTTCCGTCCGAAAATCCGACCGTGTGTACGGGGCATAAGACTGGGATGCCATTAAAGTTCATGTGAATGTAAAGGCAGGTGTCCCAATACTTTTGACAATATAGCGTATCAGTATTGTGTGCAGATATCCTTCAATGTGTTTTTTTTTTTTTATATATATAGGGGATTTACTGACACTTAAAATTCAGATTTGTATTAACTCTCAAAATGAAAAAAAAAAAAATAATGCCCTGACTTCTGTCTATAAATCGGATAACAACTACTCTGGAAGTCATATATATGCTCCTCGTTCTCTCTCGGAATAATATGAGCATAATTTGGCCATGATGACGGAAATGTATTCAAGATATTTCAGGTTAAAAAGTACTTATCCTAAACTGGACTTTTTTTGTTTTTGTTTTTTTTCATGCTGAATGATACACGTTAAATGGCGAAGCTTTCATTTGCAGCACAATTGTGGCATTCAGTAATTCAGAAATGCATACAACACACGTTACCGAAGAATATATTGAAACGGCTTGTAGACGGTAAATGGTTCTGTGTTGTTAATCTCGGAGGTCTATTCAGACAAGTGTCGTGTTTGTGTACGCCTGAATATGAGAAACATCTTTTCATTGTTCGCTCTTTTAGTGTGAACACAAGAGCCGTGACAAGACTGTGACAATTAATAGCGGGTTGGGCCATTTTAAAATGAAGAATAAAAAGCATGCAAGCGCAGTGAAGACGAATACGATTGAAAATAAACTTGAAATAGAAAGGACAAGGCTGTCCTCTACGGGATTTCTGTTTCTTATACAGACATAGCTGTAAAGTACTAGACTTTGTCACTGTTTAAAATCACAATCACCAAAATCTGAGCCACTGCAGTAAATGTGCTGGTCTGTTAACCACTTAAGGACCAAGCCTCTTTTTGAGATTTGTTGTTTACAAGTTAAAAAAATTTTTTTTTTTGCAAGAAAATTACTTAGAACCCCCAAACATTCTACATTTTTTTTTCTAACACCCTAGAGAATAAAATGGCAGTCGTTGCAATACTTTCTGTCACACTGTATTTGCGCAGTGGTCTTACAAGCGCACTTTATTTGGAAAAAATACAAAGTTTGAATTAAAAAAATAACACAACAGTAAAGTTAGCCCAATTTTTTTTTTATATTGTGAAAGATAATGTTACGCTGAGTAAATTGATACCCAACATGTCACGCTTCAAAATTGCGCCCGCTCATGGAATGGCGACAAACTTTTACCCTTAAAAATCTCCATAGGCGACGTTTTAAAAATTCTACAGGTTGCATGTTTTGAGTTACAGAGGAGGGCTAGGGCTAGAATTATTGCTCTCACTCTACCAATCGCGGCGATACCTCACATGTGTGGTTTGAACACCGTTTTCATATGCGGGCGCTACTCACGTATGCGAGCTCGGCGGGCCAGGGCACGTTTAAAAAAAAAAAAAGTGTTATTTATTTTACCTTTTATTTTTACACTGTTTAAAAATAAATACATAAATACATTGTGTCATTTTTTTTCCTATTACAAGGAATGTAAACATCCCTTGTAATAGAAAAGAAGCATGACAGGACCTCTTAAATTTGAGATCTGGGGTCAAAAAGACCTCAGATCTCATATTTACACTAAAATGCAATAAAAAAAAAAAAATAGTCATTTAAAAATATTATTTTAAAAAAAATGGCCCTTTAAGAGCTATGGGTGGAAGTGAAGTTTTGACGTCGCTTCCGCCCTGCAATGTTATGGAGACGTGTGGGGGCCATCTTCCCCTCACTCGTCTCCATACCCAGCAAGGGAGAAGATCCGGTCGCCTTCGCCACTGCCAACGGATCCGGTAAACGGCAGAGGGCCCCTGAGCACGGTGGGAGGGGGGCCCCTCTCCCACCGCCGATAAAAGTGATCTTGTGGCGAAACCGCCACAGAGACCACTTTTATCGGAAAGCGGACCGCCGGCCGAAGAAGAGGATACCGGGGTTATGGCACCTAGCTCCATCTAGTGGTCATAATCAGCATTTTCCTGATTCATTATACTCTTTATAATTAAATATTCGACCTGCAGGGAAAATAATGTAATAATATTTGATTTTGCCCCATTCACACAGAACAAACATACATGCTTCACAGGACGATTATCTCTGCATATTTTTTCACACCCTTTAGTATTTGATAACATTTTGCAAATATATGGTAGAAATTTCTATGTTTGAAAAATTTGCAATGCAGTATTCTTAACACCTTCCCGTTGGCCCTATTCATATATGTTGCAACATGCCTGTGTGCTTTAATGCTGTGTTGCCACATATATGCATATGTCAACGTCGCTGTTCTAGTCTGGGAATGCACTTGTTTGCATCGCCCCCCCCCAGTGTCCATGTTGTCATCGACAGCTCCGGGTCACTAATTACAATCAAGGGTTAGTAGGACAGGTTCCCAGTCATGTGACCACTGCGACAGCCAATCACAGTGATCACATGATCGGGAAGCTCAGTAAATGCCTCCGGCTTTAAAATCCCCTTAAAACTTCAGGAAAGTACAGCATTATTGCCACTAGATGGAGCCAATGATACTTCTTTACTATGATCGTCAGCTCCATCTAGTGGCCATAATGTGGCATTTTCCTAATTCTTACATAGAAAAGAATCAAATCACATTTGAGTTTGCCCCCTTTGACACAAAACGAATGTACATGCAGTTTTATAGGACTAATAGCTCTACCGATTTTCTATTAATACACTCCTAAGGAATGCTTTTAAAGCCGCTTCTGGGAAGTTGCCATGTATCTTTAATACCAGACATGCGAACATTGTCTTCGTCTGTAGAGCACCGATTCAATATATTTATCAAATAAAATGCAGTATATGTAAACAGACTCAGATCCGCAGACCCACAGCAATTTAAAAACCGTACAGCACCGGCCTTCCATGGCAACTCATTTTGTTACCTGTTATGAAATAGACACAAAACTCCATTATTTTCCTATTGCTGGGGCCTCTGCTGTGATTTAGTAGCCGACATCCTGGAATTACACTAGATGAGAACATCAACCAGCGCTTTTGTTGTCGAGAATTACTTTTAACATGTGGTTATGCAGCGTTGTGTGTGTATCAATGCAAGGTACACATCATAAATCTCTCATTTCTCCCCGCACAAATATTGCAGAGGAATGAAATCTCCGTCTTCTGGGACTTATTTAAAGTTTTGCTATCATCTATTGCACAAAATGAATAGCACCGGTTGTTGACGGTACGCCGAAGCTGCTAAGACAGCTATGTCAAGGTAGCCACTCATTATGGGTTTTTTTGCTGACCAAGGCAAAACCGGTACCGTTGGGACTGGTGGATGGTCATTAAAACCAGACGCTTTGTAAAAGCTTGGGAAGGGTTTCATACAGTGGAGCCATGAGGTGGTTTTAGTCTGTTAAGCTGGCTCCTGTTGAGGATAGACGGCCTCTCCAGGTGTCTACAGATGTATTCGGTATCATTATAGGGATGGCACAGTGACTCATTGATTAGCACTTATGCCTTGTAGCATCACGGTCCTCGGTTTGAAAGCCAGGACACTATATCCATGGAGTTTGCTTGTTCTCCTTGTGTTTTTTTGGGGTTTCCTCTCAATACTCTGTTTTCCTTCCACACTCCAAAGACATGCTAGTAGGTAATTGGCTGCTGTTTAAAAGGGCCCCAGGATGTACTGTATGTACATGTGTTATCACAATCCCAAGACCCAAGGCTGAACAATTGGTGAGGAGTGAGGAAAAACCTGGTTGTCTATGTCAGTAGTCTCCAAACTGCGGCCCAAGGGCCCTTTGCTTGCCTTTATCCAGCCCCTAGGGCACTATCCCTCCCACTGATACGAGACACTATTCTGCCATCTGACACCAACAATGGAGCACTATTTCTCTCACTGACACCACTAATGGGGCACTATTCCTCCCTATGATACCAATGATGGGGCACCATACCTCCCCTTAATACCAGATGTTTATTTCCACAGATGCCAGGAAATTTCCACTTCTGCTGGCCAAAATCCAGCCCTCCAAGAGTCTGAAGGAGAATAAACTGGCCCTTTGTTTAGAATGATTGGAGACCCCTGGTCTATGTCATAAAAATGTGCCAAGAAAATTCTTTGGAATCCTATGGAAATTCTATGGAAAATGTTTCCAAATGTCTGGACATGGAGCCCAGAGAGCTGGCCCATAGAATAGGCGACAGTTGTGTACAACTGAATAGATATAGAAATTTCTATGGAGAACTAAAGTTGCATGAAAGGAATGGAATCTCTGTCTTCTGGGACTTATTTAAAGTTTTCCTATCATCTATTGCACAAAATGCTTAGACAGCTATGTCAAGGTAGCCACTCATTATGGTTTTTGCTGACCAAAGAGAAACAGCTACTGTTGGGACTGCCGGCTCATCGTTAAAACCAGACGCTTTGTAAAAGCTTGGGAAGGGTTTCATACAGCGGAGCCATGAGATGGTTTTAGTCTGTTAAGCTGGCTCCTGTTTAGGATAGACGGCCCCTCCAGGTGTCTATAAATGTATTCAGTATCATTATAGGGATGGCACAGTGACTCATTGATTAGCACTTATGCCTTGTAGCATCACGGTCTTCGGTTTGAAAGCCAGGACACTATATTCATGGAGTTTACTTGTTCTCCTTGTGGGGGTTTCCTCTCAATACTCTGTTTTCCTTTCACACTCCAAAGAAATACTAGTAGGTAATTGGCTCCTGTTTAAAAGGGCCCCAGGATGTACTGTATGTACATGTGTTATCACAATCCCAAGACCCAAGGCTGAACAATTGGGGGGGGGAGTGAGGAAAGACCTAGTTGTCTATGTCATAAAAATGTGCCAAGAAAATTCTTTGGAATTCTATGGAAATTCTATGGAAAATGCTTCCAAATGTCTGGACATGGAGCCCAGAGAGCCGGCCCATAGAATAGGTGAGAGTTGTGTACAACTGAATAGATATAGAATTCTCTATGGAGAACTACGGTTGCATCAAAGGAATGGAATCTCTGTCTTCTGGGACTTATTACTTAAAGTTTTGCTATCATCTATTGCACAAAATAAATAGCGCTGGTTGTTGACGGTACGCCAAGCTGCTAAGACAACTATGTCAAGGTAGCCACACGTTATGGTTTTTTTTTGCTGACCAAGGCAAAACCGGTACTGTTGGGACTGGTGGATGGTCATTAAAACCAGATGCTTTGTAAAAGCTTGGGAAGGGTTTCATACAGCTGAGCCATGAGGTGGTTTTACTCTGTTAAGCTGGCTCCTGTTAAGGATAGACGGCCCCTCCAGGTGCCTACAAATGTATTCGGTATCATTATAGGGTTGGCTCTGTGACTCATTAATTAGCACTTATGCCTTGTAGCTTCACGGTCCTTGGTTTGAAAGCCAGGACACTATATCCATGGAGTTTACTTGTTCTTGTGTTTTTTGGGGTTTCCTCTCAATACTCTGTTTTCCTTTTTACACTCCAAAGACATGCTAGTAGGTAATTGGCTCCTGTTTAAAAGGACCCCAGGATGTACTGTATGTACAGTGCCTTGCAAAAGTATTCACCCCCTTGGCATTTTTCGTTTTTTGTTGCTGCACAACCTGGAATTAACATGGATTGTTAGAAGATTTGCATCATTTAATTTACAGAAAATGCCCACAACTTTGCTTCACAATAAATATTAAAAAAACATCTTCAAACAACAAATAGGACAAAATAACAGAAAAAGTCAATGTGCATAACTATTCACCCCCTAAAGTCAATACTTTGTAGAGCCACCTTTTGCGGCTATCACAGCTCCAAGTCACTTTGGATAGGTCTCTATGAGCTTGCCACATCTTACCACTGGGATTTTTTTCCATTCCTCCTTGCAAAACTGCTCCAGCTGCTTCAAGTTGGATGGTTTGTGCTTGTGAACAGCAATCTTTAAGTCTGACCACAGATTTTCTATTGGATTGAGGTCTGGGCTTTGACTAGGCCATTCCAACACATTTACATGTTTCCCTTAAACCACTCAAGTGTTGCTTTAGCAGTGTGTTTTGGGTCATTGTCCTGCTGGAAGGTGAACCTCCGTCGTAGCCTCAAACCACACACAGAGTGGTACAGGTTTTGCTCAAGAATATCCCTGTATTTAGCACCATACATCTTTCCCTCAACTTTGACCAGTTTCCCAGTCCCAACTGCTGAAAAACATCCCCATAGCATGATGCTGTCACCACCATGTTTCACGGTGGGGATGGTGTTCATTGGGTGATGTTATGTGTTGGGTTTGCACCAGACATAGAGTTTTCTTTGATGGCCAAAAAGTTAAATTTTAGTCTCATCAGACCAGAGCACCTTCCTCCATACATTTTGGGAGTCTCCCACATGCCTTTTCGCAAACTCAAAACGTGCCATTTTGTTTTTTGCTGAAAGTAATGGCTTTCTTCTGGCCACTCTGCCATAAAGCCCAACTCTATGGAGCGTGCGGCTTATTGTCATCCTATGTACAGACACTCCAGTCTCTGCTGTGGAACTCTGCAGCCTCTCCAGGGTTACCTTAGGTCTCTGTGCTGCCTCTCTGATTAATGCCCTCCTTGCCCGGTCCGTGAGTTTTGGTGTGCGGCCGTCTCTTGGCAGGTTTGCTGTTGTGCCATGTTCTTTCCATTTGGTTATGATAGATTTGATGGTGCTCCTAGAGATCATCAAAGATTTGGATATTTTTTATAACCTAACCCTGACTTGTACTTCTCAACAACATTGTCCCTTACTTGTTTGGAGAGTTCCTTGGTCTTCATGGCAGTGTTTGGTTAGTGGTGCCTCTTGCTTAGGTGTTGCAGCCTCTGGGGCCTTATAAAAAGGTGTGTATATGTAATGATAGATCATGTGACCCTTAGATTGCACACAGGTGGACATCATTTCACTAATTATGTGACTTCTGAAGGTAATTGGTTGCACCAGAGCTTTTTATGGGCTTCATAACAAAGGGGGTGAATACATACACACATGCCAATTATCAGTTTTTATTTCTGAAAAATAGTTTTATGTATATATTTTTCTAATTTTACTTCACCAACTTAGACTATTGTGTTATGGTCCATCACATATAATTCAGATTAGAAAAACAATGAACTGAAGGCTGTAATGTAACAAAATAGGTAAAAAGCCAAGAGGGGGTGGTGAATACTTTTGCAAGGCACTGTACATGTGTTATCACAATCCCAAGACCCAAGGCTGAACATTTGGGGAGGAGTGAGGAAAGACCTGGTTGTCTATGTCATAAAAATGTGCCAGGAAAATTCTTTGGAATTCTATGGAAATTCTATGGAAAATGCTTCCAAATGTATAGACATGGAGCCCAGAGATCTGGCCCATAGAATAAGCGAGAGTTGTGTACAACTGAATAGATATAGAAATCTCTATGGAGAACTACAGTTGCATGAAAGGAATGGAATCTCTGTCTTCTGGGACTTATTTAAAGTTTTCCTATCATCTATTGCACAAAATGCTTAGACAGCTATGTCAAGGTAGCCACTCATTATGGTTTTTGCTGACCAAAGAGAAACAGCTACTGTTGGGACTGCCGGTTCATCATTAAAATCAGATGCTTTGTAAAAGCTTTGGGATTTTCGTACTGCAGAGCCATGGGGTGGTTCCATAGTGTTAAGCTGGCTCTTGTCTAGAATAGAAAGCCGCTCAAGGTGTCTACAAATATTATTTGGGTATTGTTATACAGGTGGCACAGTGGTTCAGTTGTGAGCATTTATTGCTTTCAACACTGAGGGTTGAATCTTGGACCAGGACTTTTTTTTGCCTGGAGTTTGCATGTTCTCTCTGTTTTCTTCTGGGTTTCTTCCAGGCACTGTGGTTTCCTCCCATTCTACAAAGGCATGCTGGTAGGTCAATTGGCCCCTATCTAAGCTGGCCCTAGTATTTATGTACAAATTGGTTATCACATTCCCAAGTCCCAAGGCTGAACAGTTGGGGAGGGTTGAGGAAAGACCCGATGGTCTACCTTGTAAACATGTGCCAAAAAATTCAATGAAAAATACTTTCAAATGTATAGACATTGTGTCCAGAGAGCTGGCCCATAGAATAGCTGAGAGTTGCATACCACAGTGATCTCCACCAGCTTCAAGGTCCCATGCCAAGTGGCTGCCTTGCTGCATTGTGAACAGAGAAGGTTGCCCACTCGGCTCAAATCGGAGACTGTTTTGCATTTTCTCAATGAATGCTAAGCATTCTCTGATTGGACAAGGATGAGTGTGTGACATCACCACCCCACATCTTCACCCCATCCAATCAGAGAATAATTTGTATTTATTTAGAAAATGCAAAGTGTTCTCTGAATGGTGCCTGTGCCGAACGGGCAATTTCCTGTGTTCACAGTGCAGCAGGGCAGCTGCCCGACAGGGGACCCGGAACCGGAGTAGCGATAGTAGTGCCTACTAGTGATTTCCAGCTTCTAGAGGGATCCCACAGGTATGGTATACCAATGTAATGATGTAAAAATATCCATACCTTGAATTCTTCATTAAATATGACCTTTCTGATTCTATCTGCTGACAATGTAATTTTTGTTAGAACTGTCAAAAGACTGAAGTGTCCCTATATTGCAATAAGGTAACCAGAAGGCATTTCGTACTCTGCTGCTCTACAATTTGCCCACAGCAAGCTTTCAACACCTTTCTTGATGCATGTAAGCCCTCATTAGCTCCAGTTTGGAGATGTTAACCATCAGTCGTAATATGAGTGGTGCCTGTCACTTTAAACAAGCTGGTATCAGGGTTTAGAAGGTTTTCCAATAAGCCTTTGGCACCTCTGGAAACTTGTTGAAAGGGAGTTGAAGCCTGCTAGCAGCTTGTTTAAAGTAAAAGGCAGCACTGCTATTATAATTTTTTGTTTGTATCCCCATAATGGAGCAAAGGGGGCTTTAGAGCTGAAAATAGTTCTGTTTATAGTTTGCATTCCCTGGTTTCTCCCTCTTCCCCTCATTAACATGCTCTTTTTTCTTTTTTTTAAATAAAATTGTTTTGTTTTCACTACATATCTTTTTTTAGATTCAATGATGTCATGACTGGTTCTTGGTGATTCTCAACCTTTTCAAAACAGAGGCCATAGCTCCCAACTGTCCCTGATTTCGAGGGACAGTCCCTGATTTGGAGCAATGTCCCTCTGTCCCTCATTCTTCCTCATTTGTCCCTCATTTTGGTCTGATCTATATGGTTTTATATAAAATGCACTATTTATCTATCAATAAGTGTTTTACAGTGCTAAACCTGTCATCCAATTTCTAAATTGCTGCATTCGTAAATGTAAATTCGTAAATTCATAAAGACAATATAAAGGAATAGAAATGGGGAAAAAAAAGCACTTGTGGGTTTAACTAAAATTTTTTGTATAATTCTCCTTTAAGGGGGCGTGGCAGGGGGTGTGTCCTATGCCTACATACTTTTGCTAATAGGTGTCCCTCATTTCCATCTCAAAAAGTTGGGAGGTATGGAGGGACCCCTGAAAGAACTTTCTGGTCTCAGGGAACCCCTGCTAAAAACGACTATATCTACAACTTATGATGCATTAGTGTGATGGTCATTAGGAAGAATGTTCCTTACGGTTGTGGTCATTGGGAAGAATTATCCTCTTACAGATAGCTAGAAAAATCAGTGGTATTGGTGGGAACTTACACCCTTAAAGGGTGTTTGATGTCCAGCCTGGGTGGCTTTTATGGCACCCTCCACAGATACAGTGAAGAAGTGCGCATAGCCACCCAGACACAAGAAGTGCGTTGATGGCAGGATCATTAGGTGAAAATAAAGTAAAAAAAAAAAGGAAAACTAAGTCAGCCATAATTAGTAAGCTCTGATATGTTTTTGTTTTTTTTGGGGGGGGGAGGGATTGGTACGATTGTCAGTCTGCTGTTCTCCAAGAGGCAGTGGAGCTCTGGTTGGGCTCTGTGCTGTGCCTCTGCCTGAATAGAATGAACGTCATTCTTCCTGTGTGTTCGCTGATTACCATGGCTGGTTCTGCTTTCATACAAGTGACCCAGTTTCCAGAATCAGGTTTTGGCAAGCGTGCTGACACTGTGTGCGTCTTGTAAATAAATCCCCAGCCCAGCCAGTTTAATTAGCTGAACATTATATTTCCAGGTCCCCATGCTGTCTTACGGCACCAATACTGTGATTGCTCACATGCAGAATGTAATAAAGTGAATTAATAATTATGTTCAGCAAATTGGAATTATCACAATACATTGTTTTGCATGTCACTTGTTTATTTTATTACAGTGAGGCTGTCATTGTGGAGAATTTATTTATAGAGCATTCGGTACGGAACGGAGACGATGCAAATGTTTCATCGTTTTACAGATGTTTCTTTGCAGACATTTAAAAAAAAACTCCGGAAAAAATCAATTAATGAACGGTTAAAGCTGAAGTTTGACCTCCTTCATTTTCCCTCTCCTGGTTGCTCCTTTCCCACCTCATCAACATGCTAAGGATATGAAAAAAAAAAAAAACCCTCTCCATTTTCATTACAGCCCTTAATATAGTGCCAGTGACATCCTCACTGAGTCTCTGTGCTTCACTATGCAATGCAAGCAGATCATAGCTGGAGGGAAAGGCAGGCAGGGTGCTTCTTTATAAAGCATGTCTGAGCTGTCAGAAAACAGGGGAGCTGAAATTACACACTGCAGAGCTCTGAGAGCTGATTGGAGGGAAGGGACACATCCCTCTAAACACAACACACAGGACCAGAGCTGAGGCTGCCAATCACAGGCTGTGTGCTGGAGCTCCCTCCCCTGTCACCATTTTTCTCAGGCTGTCAGGAAAACTTGTCAGAAGTGATTCACTCTGAGTTACACTCTGCAGAGCTCAGTGAGGAGAACTCTGAGAGCCGATTAGAAAAAAGGGACACACCCTCCACATAGCACAAAGGAACAGAGCTGAGGCTATCAATCAGCTGGAAAACACTCCCCTGTCACCATCATCATTTAAATGCCACAATGAATATAACAGAATATGTAAAAAGGAAATCAAGGATGCAAAAATTCAAAACAAATGACAGATTGCAAAAGATAGTAGACAAACCCCCAACAATTCTTCAAATATATTCATAGTAAAAAGGTCAGGTGTGAGCATGTAGGCCCTTTACAAAATAATCTAGAGTGGGTGACTGGGGACAAAGAGAAGGCAAATTTATTAAATACTTTCTTCAGTTCTGTGTATACAAATGAGCATGGAGGAGCTCATGTCCATAATGGGGATGGTATTGACACAGCACCAAATGATCCACAATGGCTCAAAAGTGATATGGTCCAAAAATATTTAGACAGAATAAAGGTAAATAAAGCAATGGACCAGACGGCATCCACCCATGGATCCTAGAAGAATTGAGCTCTGTAATTTCAAGGCCATTATTTCTAATATTTAGGGACTCATTAATGACGGGAATAGTACCACTGGAATGGCGTAAGGCCAATGTGGTGCCTATATTTAAAAAGGGAACAAAGTCTTTACCAAGTAACTATAGACCTGTTAGTTTAACTTCTATAGTCGGGAAGATACTGGAGAGTTTAATAAAAGACCACATAGACGAGTTCTTGCTGGAAAAAAATATTTTAAGCAACAGACAGCATGGATTCATGAAAGACAGAAGTTGTCAAACAAACCTGATTTCTTTTTATGAGGAGGTAAGTAAAACCTTGGACAGAGGGGTGGCTGTGGACGTGGTATACTTGGATTTTGCAAAAGCGTTCGATACAGTTCTGTACACACGGCTCATGTGTAAGGTAAAGTCTACAGGCTTGGAAAAATCAGTTTGTAAATGGATAGAAAACTGGCTAAAAGACAAAATTCAGAGAGTAGTGGTTAATGATAGACATGTGCATTCGTTTTCGTCCGAATGCATTTTTCGTCCGAATTTCAGGTATTTTCGTTATCATTTTAACAAACGATAACGAAAGTGCAGAATCCGAAAAATGAAAGATCCGACATAAACAAATGCTTTATTTTCGTTTTCGTTGCTACAACAGTTTGATATAGATAGGAGATTCAACATGATGATGACAATAACAATCTGTGTCCATCAAACCTGTGGTCGAATGTGCCTAACCTTAACTCTATTAGTCCAAGATTATTCTACATAGAGAGAAAAGATTCGACATAGAGAAAAGATTCGACGTAGGGGGGGAAAGATTCGACGTAGGGGAGAAAAGATTCGACGTAGGGGAGAAAAGATTCGACGTAGGGGAGAAAAGATAAATAAAAATTATGATAATGATGATGATGACTGTTATTGGCTGATTGTAACCAAAGAGGAGGAGCAGTAAAATAGCTAGAACTAAGTACACACGTACTTTGGCTTATGGTGTCTGTTGAAAGTTCTAAGAAGATTCGACGGAGCAGGTAAACTATACGGCGTCATACAGTTTAGCTGCTCCGTCGAATCTTCTTTGAGCATTCGACAGACACCATAAGCCTTCAATGACAGATTCGACCTTAATTTGGATTTTCGGACGAATGCAATTTTTAACGAAAAGCTAAATAAATAAAAACAAATTTCGTGAGTAACTAAATAAATGTATTTTTTGGACGAAAACGAAATTTCGAAAAGAAATATTTCAGTGTGCACATGTCTAGTTAATGATTCTTTCTCTGAATGGTCTAAGGTTATCAATGGTGTACCCCAAGGTTCAGTGCTGGGACCCTTACTTTTAACTATATTTATAAATAATATAGGGTCTGGGATTAAAAGTAACATTTCTGTATTTACAGATGACACCAAGCTATGCAGTGGAATAACGTCCTTACAGGATGTCTCCAATTTACAAGCCGACCTCAATGCACTGTCTAATTGGGCGACTACGTGGCAAATGAGGTTTAATGTTGATGAATGTAAAGTTTAGCACTTGGGGGCGAAGAATATGCATTCATCATACATACTATGGGGGAGTACAACTGGGGGAATCAATGGTGGAGAAGGATCTGGGGGTTTTGGTAGATCATAAGCTCAATAATAACATGCAATACCAAGTTGCAGTTTCCAAAGCGAGCAAAGTCCTTTCTTGTATAAGAGAGGTATGGACTCCAGAGAGAGAGAGATGTAATTTTGCCCCTGTTCAAATCATTAGTAAGACCTCATCTGGAATATGCAGTTCAGTTTTGGGCACCAGTTCTCAAAAAGCATATCGGGGAACTGGAGAAAGTGCAGAGAAGGGCAACCAAACTGATAAGAGGCATGGAGGAGCTCAGCTATGAGGAAAGATTAGAGGAACTGAATTTATTCTCTCTTGAGAAGAGGAGAATAAGAGGGGATATGATCAACATGTATAAATATATAAGGGGTCCATATAGTGATCTTGGTGTTGAGTTATTCACTTTAAGGTCATCACAGAGGACAAGGGGACACCCTTTACATCTAGAAGAAAAGAGATTTCATCTCCAAACACGTAAAGGTTTCTTCACAGTAAGAGCTGTAAAAATGTGGAATAAACTCCCTCCAGAGATGGTTTTGGCCAGCTCAGTAGATTGTTTAAAGAAAGACCTGGATTCTTTCCTAAATGTACATAACAGGAACCTTCAAACTACGGCCCTCCAGCTGTTGCAGAACTACACATGCCTTGAGGCATTGTAAAACTCTGACATTCACAGACATTATTATTATTATTATTATTCAGGATTTATATAGCGCCAACAGTTTACGCAGCGCTTTACAATATAAAAGGGAGACAATACAGTTATAATATAATACAATACAATACAATAGGATTAAGAGGGCCCTGCTCAGAAGAGCTTACAATCTAATAGGGTGGGGTAGGTGGTACAAAAGGTTGTAACTGTGGGGAATGAGCTGGTGGAAGTGGTAGGAGATTAGTTGGAGACGTGATAGGCTTTCCTGAAGAGATGAGTTTTCAGGGATTGCCTGAAGGTAGCAAGAGTAGGGGCTAGCCGGATAGATGGAGGTAGCGAGTTCCAGAGGATGGGAGAGGCTCTGGAGAAATCCTGGAGACGAGCATGGGAGGAGGAGATGAGAGAGCTTGAAAGCAGGAGGTCTTGAGAGGAGCGGAGAGGACGATTTGGGTGATATTTGGAGACAAGATTAGTGATGTAGCTTGGGGCAGAGTTGTGAATGGCTTTGTATGTTGTGGTTAGAATTTTGAATTTAATTCGCTGGGTGATTGGGAGCCAGTGTAGGGATTGAAGTAGAGGGTTGGCAGACACTGAGCGGTTGGTAAGGTGGATAAGTCTGGCAGCAGCATTCATGATAGACTGAAGAGGGGATAGCCTATGGAGCGGTAGGCCAATGAGAAGGGAGTTGCAATAGTCAAGGCGAGAGATAACAAGGGAGTGAATGAGGAGCTTGGTGGTTTCATTTGTTAAAAAAGGGCGAATTTTAGAGATGTTACGGAGGTGAATTCTACAAACTTTTGACAATGATTGGATTTGAGGCTGAAATGACAAGTCGGAGTCTAGGATTACACCTAGTACCCTGGCGTGAGGGGAGGGACTGATGGTTGCATTGTTGATTTTGATGGAAAAGTCATGGAGGGGGGCACGGGCGGGGGGGAATATTAATAGCTCAGTTTTAGAGAGATTTAGTTTAAGGAAGTGGTGCGACATCCATGCTGATATGTCAGTTAGTAAGTTAGTAATGCGAGAGGAGACTGAAGGAGTGAGGTGAGGAGTAGACAGATAGATTTGGGTGTCATCAGCGTATAAGTGGTATTGGAAGCCGTGAGCAGTTATTAGGTGACCAAGGGAGGTGGTGTAGATAGAGAAGAGAAGGGGTCCAAGAACCGAGCCTTGGGGGACCCCCACAGAAAGGGGCAATGGAGAGGAGGAGACAGAGTTGTAGGTGACACTGAAGGAGCGCTGTGATAAATAGCCAGAGAACCAGGATAGAGCAGAATCTCGGAGGCCAAGGGAATGTAGTTTATTGAGAAGGAGCAGGTGGTCAACAGTATCAAAGGCCGCAGAGAGGTCAAGTAGTAGAAGTATGGAGTACTGGCTGTTGGTTTTAGCAGTTAGTAAATCGTTAGTGAGTTTTAGTAAGGTAGTTTCCGTGGAGTGCTGCGAGCGAAAGCCAGACTGTAAGGGGTCAAGAAGGTTATTTTCATTGAGGTAGGAGCTAAGACGGTTGTAGACTAAGCGTTCTAGAAGTTTAGAGGTGAATGGGAGTAATGAGATGGGTCTTAAGTTGTTAGACATGACTAAGCATGATGGGAATTGTAGTTCTGAACAACTGGAGGGCCGTAGTTTGAAGACCCCTGGTACATAATATAACTGGATACTAACATTTATAGGTAAAGTTGATCCAGGGAAAATCCGATTGCCTCTCAGGGGATCAGGAAGGAATTTTTCCCCTGCTGTAGCAAATTGGATCATGCTTTACTAGGGTTTTTCGGCTTCCTCTAGAATCAGGGATCTCCAAACTACGGCCCTCCAGCTGTTGCGGAACTACACGTCCCATGAGGCATTGTAAAACTCTGACATTCACAGACATGACTAGGCATGATGGGAATTGTAGTTCCTGAACAACTGGAGGGCCATAGTTTGGAGACCCCTGCTCTAGATCAACTGTGGGTGAAGGATTGTGTATATAGGATTGTATTTTTTTCTTGGTTGAACTAGATAGACTTGTGTCTTATTTTAACCTGACTATGTAACTGTGTAATTATGTTTTGAATCCAATAAATCGGTAAATTCAAAGAAAATTTGAAAAAAGACATAAAACAAATTCTGAATATGAATAGAACAAATCAACCAAATTTAACTAAACGAAATAACTAGATTAACGAATATATCTATAGCATAGAGGGCTTATTAGCCACCCCTCTGTGATAGCAAAAAAGTTAAATGAAAAAAAAAGGGTTAAAAAATTAACTTGTAATAAAATAAGTAAAAATAAATAAACTTTTTAAAGCGCTATACATGTGAGCTATCGGTGCTAACATCAGAAGGGCAACAAAACTCCAAATTTATGGTAATCGCCAAATGAATAACCGGTAAAGCGTTTGGTATCAGTGAATGAAAGGGGTGGCCCAGGGACTGCCGGGTTGGGGAAGAAAGAGCTAAATGATGCAGTACGTCCTCCAACCAGGGAAGGACTAGGTCCAGCTTTCTAATGCACAGTGTGAAAAGCTGCAGAACTTGTTGCTTTGGCCTGCATGGGCTAATGGCAGGTTCCCTTTAAGCCTTGCCTCTTCTTGATGCTTTTTACTTGATTGGGTTGGGATCTAAATAAAAAAAAAAAAATGAAAAGTCATGGAATTTTTTTTCAGTAAACAGACAGATTAATTGGAAAACCAAATAATCTTGCTATTTGCCCAGAACGGAGCGCTTCTTTCTGAAGAGTGATTATGTTTTGATTACACCATCTAAATAATTCCTCCTGGACAGAGAAGAGTTGGATTCATGATGCCGGATAATCATCTTTATGAACGCCGGGGACATGCAGCAAAGATTCGCAGGTGAAAGAGGTTACAAATGTGATTAAAACGCATCCTACGTGAAAAGGGAACAATTTATAGATTCGTCTCATGCGATTTGAGACGTCATTTTTGTTTTGCAAAGAGATCATTACCATGTCTTTTTGTTTCTAGTGTAGTTCCTACTTAGAAGTTACATAGGAACGACTTAAATTGAATCTAAAAAGGTATTTAAAGCAGAACTCCATCCAAAAATAAGATAAAATGAGTGATTGGATACTGAAGTATATAGTCAAAGTGTTGTGTGCGGGGGTAGAGTGTAATCTAATTCTTACCCTAAGGGGGTACCATGCCTGAAAAAGCACATATACAAATATATAGTGGTTTGGGACTTTAGATTTACCCCCTTGGGGATCCATCAATTTTAAAAATAAACATCTTTATTCAAAATGTTACACACGTTTTTTATACAAAAGGTTTGTTTTTAAAAACAAATTTTCAAACTACTTGTCCATGGTGCTGTTGTCCTGGCTTTGGGGTCCGATTTTTAAGCCAGCACGTTTCGCAAGCTGCCCCGCTTTATCAGGGCCTCAGATCCTGTTAAATACTGCAACAGTATACAAGGAAAATCACATATACAATAATGAGTATTTAACAGCAAATCACATTATGAGCTCATGCATACTGCAGCTCAAAGGAGCTCAAAGAAGAGTCTCCTACAGGCTTTTGAGCGCTTATTTTTTTTGCCTAGAAACTCCCCTCCATGTCCATGCACATATGGCTTTTTCAGGCATTTTCAGGCCTATGCTCCTACAGAAAAAAAGCCCACCAAACTCAAGTTTTTGAGAGGAGCTAGTGCCCCCCTGAGCTCAAAAGAGCTCAAAGAAGCTCGAAAACATGCAAAAAAGTTTGTTCCAGCGTTTTGTTTATACGGTGGTTAAGAAAATATTATCTAGGAGGGTTTGTGGAAAAAAAAATTGCCTATGCTCAAAGCTCAAACGAGCTTGAAGAAAGCTGAATAAAAATGTGCACAAGAGCACAAAAAAGCACAAGCAAACTCCATCAAGCTGAAATAAAAGCTCAAATGCCTGTAAAAGCAGCTTTTTTTTGAGCTGCAGTGTGCATGAGCCATATATTATATCAAGTCATGAAAAGATTTGATACGTAATGTCTTAGAGAATTTTATCCATTGTGAGTACTCACGAAAAGGGTGAATTTACATAATATGATCAAATATGGTTGTTGTGTGTTAAATGAGAAAGCAGATATGAAAAATCACCAGTTAATACACAACCATATCTGATCATATTATGTAAATGAACTCACCCTTTTTAGTGAGTACTCGCAATGTATAGTTTTCTCTAAGACATTACTTATCAAATCTTTTCATGACTTGATATTGTATAATGTGATTTGCTGTTAAATACTCGTTGTTTCCTATGTGATTTTTCTTGTATACTGTTGCAGTATTTAACAGGATCTGAGGTCCTGATGAAGCTAGTCAGCCAGCGAAATGCGTTGGCTTAAAAATCAGACACCAAAACCAGGACAACATCACCTTTTTAAATGTGTTTATCAGTTTGTAAATGAATAGATGCTTCTGTACTGAACACTTCCTGTTTCTGTAATGCTGCTGAGGCTGCAGAAAAAGGGACTGAGGAATCTATGTCCTCAATTTTTTTTTTTGGTACCGTGTGAATGGTGAGTGGTGTGTTCATGCAGTTAGAGCCACCAGTTACTCTATGGGGATGCAGCAACTGTACAAACACAGACAGATGACCTAATCTGACAGGTATGCAGGTCCGGGTAAGTGGCCCAAATGCACGCTGTCTGTGTTTGGTGCTGAACACCTGCACCCACATGCCTGGGGGGGGGCCCTGTCGGGTAGGCTGTATGGGGCCCTATGATTTCTAACAGCAGCCGTGCCCTGGACTAGGACATGTTGCATTAAACCGATAGACTTTACTACTATTAAGGGATCTATTACAAATCAATTCTCCCTCTACTGACTGCTGGGGCCCAAGCAGTGCGGGGACAAGGTTACTTAGAGCCTGGGGCAAGAATGCCAAACTGCCCCTCCCCCAAGATGTATGAGCATTATGTGTCAATGAAAATCCCCACCTCTCAAAAATATGTAAGAAACTAATCTGCATGCTCATCCCCTAAGCACCCAGCTCAAATCCTCTCTCCCCCCATATGCCCCCAACACAAATCCCTTCCCCCCATAAAAAAAAACCTTCCCCCTCCTAGCAGAAATCCCCCACCCCTCAAATTTCCCCTCCAAGCATAAATCCTCCCCCCACTCCAAACCCCCCTCCCTTCCAACACAAATTCCCATCCCCTGCCCTGGCACAAATCACACCCACAAATTTCTTCTCCTAGTACAAATACCCCCAATCATCCTTACTAGCACAAATCCCCCCTCCCCCACAAAAATAAATAAATAAATATTTCCCCTCAACCATATTAGCACAAATCTGCTTCCCCCATCCCCCTACCCAACACAAATCCCCCCAAATCACCACTCCTAGCACACAACCCCAAATTTGCCCTCCTAGAACAATTCTTACCCCCTGCTGCCACCCAAATTCCCCTTCCCAACACAAATCCCCCCACCCTCCAATCTCCTTGTGGTGCCCCCTCACATGATGCCACAGTGTCCTCCTGCCCACCCATTTTATCAGCTCTGGGCCCAAGGGCCACACATCAAAAACCAAAGGGGCCGAGTGTGGCCCTCGGGCCACGAGTTGGGCACCAATTTGTTGACTTGGAGGAGAAAACGTCATTATCAACAATGCTGGAGATGTGATGTAACGTTATTGATAGTTGATGCCCGGTGGGGGACTCAGCAAGCCGGACATTCATTTGAAAACCTTCGTAGGGTTACTGTTTGTGAATTCTAAACAGTTTTGCATTTTAAGTGACCCTGTAATTTCCTGGGCTTCAGCAGATTCAGCGAGAGACATTGTAATATGTGCTGGCTCCAGGGAAATGTAAATTGGGCATTAGGCAACACTTCATTACACACATAAGGGTAGAAGAGCCCATGAATCCTGCTTGTTTTCTCAGTCTGTCCTTCTCCTCTCTCTTATATTTCACCGCGTTTCATTATATGTATCGTGCCAGTGATCGAACATTCTCCCAGGCAACTTAATAACTGCGCTATTGTCATTACGATAGTAGGATAAAAGTGTTTACCGCATTTAATTAAAGGAGCAGTCCAAACCTGCAGATGTATGACTTTACCAAAGTAAAAAGTACAAGTAGAGAGACTACATGCAACGTATTCTAATCAGCTTTTCCAAAGGAAGACGCTATTTGTACACAACAGGGCTTTAAAGGGACCTTTTCACGTTGTCTAATCAGGCCAAAGTGACAGGGTCTCTTTAACTAGTCGTGGACTGCCCCCCTGCAATGTACTGTGGACAGGCATCCCGTGCAGGAAAAATTATGTACCTGTACATTACTGCCTGCTTATGGGTTTAGCCCCCCCCACCGACACCCACTGTGATTGTACACTATTGTCTGTCAGCAGATCCCCACCAATGATTCATGGCTGGGACCTGCTGATTGGCTCTGTCCAATCACAGCCCAGAGCCCTGTGTTGACAGTCAACACAGGGCTCTGAGCAGAGGGAACAATCTCTCTGTTTCTTATCCCTGCAAAGCAGGGATAAGAAATAGGGAGATATTTTGTTAAAAAGAGCACACATTACACATTGCAAGGTACACATTTAACCCCTCCATAGCTCTAGATGTTAACCCCTTCCCAAGCAGTGTCATTAGTACACTGACAGTGCATAGCAGTGGTGGCTGGTCCACAAAGGGCGCAGGGGCTACGCTCCCCCCCAGCCGGCAATGCCCCACACCATCTGTGTGGCCGTGCACTGTGCGGGCGCCGGCCCAGAAGGTCTCTACCAGGTCCGTCACCCCCTCACAGGCACATGACCACATCCCGAGGCCCCGAATGGCCAGTTTCATAATGTCCTCAGGCCCCGAGCCCTCCCACCCTGCGATACCAGCGGCTTCCCGGCCAATCAGGACAGGAAGACCCAGAACCCAGGAAGAAGACCGGGTCAAGACAAGCTGCAGCGCCGGGCACCAGGGGAGCCGTGACAGCTGGAGCTCACCACCGTAGGATGAGTGTGGACTTGGAGGAGCACATCTGCCCCCCCCATAATTCCCTTAGCACCAGCCGCCCCTGGTGTATAGTATTATCACTGAGCACTGTGTTAGTGTCACTGGTGATGTCAGTGTCAGTCAGTTCCTCCCCCAGCGTCAGATTACCCATTGCACTATCGCAGTCCCATTATAAGTCGCTGATCACCACCATTACTAGTATTTAAAAAAAATAAATACATCCCATAGTTTGTAGGGCTATAACTTTCACGCAAACCAATCAATATACAGTGGGGCAAAAAAGTATTTAGTCAGCCACCAATTGTGCAAGTTCTCCCACTTAAAAAGATGAGAGAGGCCTGTAATTGTCATCATAGGTATACCTCAACTATGAGAGACAAAATGTGGAAACAAATCCAGACAATCACATTGTCTGATTTGGAAAGAATTTATTTGCAAATTATGGTGGAAAATAAGTATTTGGTCAATATCAAAAAATCATCTTCATACTTTGTTATATATCCTTTGTTGGCAATGACAGAGGTCAAGTGTTTTCTGTAAGTCTTCACAAGGTTGTCACACACTGTTACTGGTATGTTGGCCCATTCCTCCATGCAGATCTCCACTAGAGCAGTGATGTTTTGGGGCTGTCGCTGGGCAACACAGACTTTCAACTCCCTCCAAAGGTTTTCTATGGGGTTGAGATCTGGAGACTGGCTAGGCCACTCCAGGACCTTGAAATGTTTCTTACGAAGCCACTCCTTTGTTACCCGGGCGGTGTGTTTGGGATCATTGTCATGCTGAAAGACCCAGCCATGTTTCATCTTCAATGCCCTTGCTGATGGGAGGAGGTTTGCACTCAAAATCTCACGATACATGGCCCCATTCATTTTTTCATGTACACTGATCAGTCGTCCTGTTCCCTTTGCAGAGAAACAGCCCCAAAGCATGATGTTGCCACCCCCATGCTTCACTGTAGGTATGATGTTGTTTGGTTGCAACTCAGCATTCTCTCTCCTCCAAACACGACAAATTGTGTTTCTACCAAACAGTTCTACTTTGGTTTCATCTGACCATATGACATTCTCCCAATCCTCTTCTGGATCATCCAAATGCTCTCTAGCAAACCTCAGGCGGGCCCAGACATGTACTGGCTTAAGCAGGGGGACACGTCTGGCACTGCAGGATCCGAGTCCCTGGCGGCGTAGTGTGTTACTGATAGTAGCCTTTGTTACGTTGGTCCCATCTCTCTGTAGGTCATTCACTAGGTCCCCCCATGTGGTTCTGGGATTTTTGCTCACCGTTCTTGTGATCATTTTAACCCCACGAGGTGAGATCTTGCGTGGAGCCCCAGATTGAGGGAGATTATCAGTGGTCTTGTATGTCTTCCATTTTCTAATTATTGCTCCCACAGTTGATTTCTTCACACCAAGCTACTTGCCTATTGCAGATTCAGTCTTCCCAGCCTGGTGCAGGTCTACAATTTTGTTTCTGGTGTCCTTCGACAGCTCTTTGGTATTCACCATAGTGGAGTTTGGAGTGTGACTGTTTGAGGTTGTGGACAGGTGTCTTTTATGCTGATAACAAGTTCAAACAGGTGCCATTAATACAGGTAATGAGTGGAGGACAGAGGAGCCTCTTGAAGAAGAAGATACAGGTCTGTGAGAGCCAGAAATCTTGCTTGTTTGTAGGTGACCAAATACTTATTTTCCACCATAATTTGCAAATAAATTCTTTCAAAAATCAGACAATGTGATTGTCTGGATTTGTTTCCACATTTTGTCTCTCATAGTTGAGGTATACCTATGATGACAATTACAGGCCTCTCTCATCTTTTTAAGTGGGAGAACTTGCACAATTGGTGGCTGACTAAATACTTTTTTACCCCACAGTACGCTTATTGGGATTTTTTATTACCAAAGACATGTAGCAGAATACATTTTGGCCAAAAAGAAGAAATTTTAATTTTTTTATTTTTTTATTGAATATGTTTTATGGCAGAAAGTAAAACATATTTTTTTTTTTTTTAAATGTATTTAATAAAAAAATAAAAAACCCAGTGGTGATCTAATACCACCAAAAGGAAGCTCTATTTGTGTGAAACTAATGATATACATTTTATATATGGATTGCATTGCACAGGGGAATTTTCGAGTTTCCCAGAGTTGGGACTTGATAAGTAAAGATTGTGGCCCCACTCAAGCCAAAAGGGAATGCTTCCCTGGTCCACAGGAACACAGGGTGCCGACGTATCTGTGTACCGCTTCAGAAGGCCAACTAGTATCAATGGAAGGATCACTGCTCTCTGGATCAGCCCGTGTAGACAAAAGATAAGAGGTGGCCTCAGCCTACATGTCTCCACCAAAACCATGCTCTCGGAGAATATTATTGGGCTACTGAAGTAGAAAAAATGTATAGGGTACCTTTGTCCTATAAATGTAATGGAAATCACAACAAAAATGAGGCAATTTTGGACTTTCATGGTATGATATAGACTTACAATACTGAAAAAAGTTTTATGTAAAAATACAAATTTATTAAACAAAGAAAGGTTTTAAAAAACATATAACTTCAACGTCGGACATGTGACATACAAAAGGGTGCCAAATATCCCATAGCAGGGGGGGGTACCTATAACAAACAAATTCTTTCTGACATAAACTGGAAAAGAATAAGTGTGTTGATCCGTAATAGAAAATACAGTATTTATCTTTGTCCAGTTGTAGACTCTACATGTTTCGCGGTAACCCGCTTCTTCAGGAGTATGATTCAGAGAAATATTGTTCTAAAAGAAAACATACACATAAGAGATCTTCATATAAAGAAACAGGATATTATAATGAAACTGTGGGATAGCCGCCACCAGATAACCGCCATGATGGTGGAATGCAACGCACCTACCGTAAAAAACATTCAGAGTAATAAATACATTTGTTAATCCCCCAAAGGCTGTGGTCACCAAAGGAGTTGACCTAAGGGCAGGAGTACTCACCAACAGGGCCAGCACCAACAAAACTAAGCATCTCAAGGCCAAAATTGGCAGTCTCCCGGGAGAGTGTGGGAACCAGGTGAAAGTAAGATGGTATGGAAAACTATGTAGATAAAGGAAAGATGGTATAAAACAAAGGACACCATAATAGGTTTTTAACACGGGGTCTGTAGCTGGGGTGGAAAGATCCTCCCGATTCGCCTGACCCTACCTATATGAAATATATATATATATAAGATATAACAATACACAACCACAATATCTTCATAACCTTATATGCAGGGCCGGACTGGCCTACCGGGATACCGGGAGACTTCCCGGTAGGCCGCCTGAGTTGCGGCTGCAGTGCTCCCCTCCTGCTCCTGTGTGTCACGGAGCTGGCTGGGTCTGTGTTCGGCGGCCGTGCTCTAACACGGTCCCGCCCCCCTAGACCGGCTTGTGTGATAGTGGATAGAATCAGTGTTCCGCCTATCACACGAGCCGGTCTAGGGGGGCGGGACCATGTTACAGCGCGACCGCCGAACACAGACCCAGCCAGCTCCGTGACACACAGGAGCAGGAGAGAGGGATCCAGTAGATGCCCGCCCGTACAGTCCGCCCTGTGTGCCTGTATAGGAGGATCGGCGGGGGGGCGCATATAGAGGAAATTAGCTTTCTATATTCCTCCATGCAGCCGCTGAATACTTGCAGGAGGGAGAGGAGGAGAATCAAGTATTCAGCGGCTGCATGGAGGAATATAGAAAGCTAATTTCCTCTATATGCGCCCCCCCGCCGATCCTCCTATCCAACTTCTTTTACTGGCCCCCCCCAGTTCTCCTTGTGCTCCATGGCTCCCCCCCATGCTCTCCTCCCCTCACCACACTCTCCAGCCCCCCCCTCACAGTTCTCTCCACCCGTGTTTTTTCTGCCCCCCCTGCTCTCCAGCTCTCCCCATCCTACTCTAGCCACCATCCCAGTGCTCTTCACTCCCCCAGTGCTCTCCACCCATGTTCTTTCTCCCCCCCCCCAGTGCTCTTCAGCTCTCCCCATCACTCTCCAGCCCCCACCCCAGTGCTCTCCGCCCCCCACAGTGCTCTCCAGCCCCCCATTCTCCGTACCCCTTTTTTCGGTCCCCCCTGGTGCTCTCAAGCTCCACCCATCGCTCTCCAGCCCCCCCCGTGCTCTTTGCCCCCGTGCTCTCCACCCCTGTTTTTTTTTGGCTCCCCCTCCAGTGCTCTCAAGCTTCCCCCCCAGCACTCTCCTCTCCCCACCCCTGTACTCTCCACTCCCCCCTGCATTTTGCCCCCACCCATGTGCTCTCCAACCCCCGCCAGTGCTCTCCAGTCCCCCGTGCTTTCCACCCCTGTTCTTTCTGGCCCCCACTGGTGCTTTCAAGCTCCCCCCATTGCTCTCCACTCCCCCCTGCTCTTTGTACCCCCCAGTGCTCTCCACCCCTGTTTTCTGCCCCTCCCCCACTGGTGCTTTCAAGCTCCCCCCATTGCTCTCCACTCCCCCCTGCTCTTTGTATCCCCCAGTGCTCTCCACCCCTGTTTTTCTGCCCCTCCCCCAATGCTCTTCGCCACCCCACACTCTTAGCCCCCACAGTGCTCTCCACCTCTGTTCTTTTTGGACCCCCAGTGCTCTCAAGTCCCCCCCCCCAGCGCTCTCCGCTCCCCATCCCTGTGATCTCCACTCCCCCCTGCTCTTTGCCCCCACCCATGTGCTCTCCAACCCCGCCAGTACTCTCTGCTCCCCCTTCTTTCCAGCTCCCACCCAGTGCTCTCCACTTCCCCAGGACCAGAGGACAGGCTGACTGGGGCCGGAAAATGAGGATGGCTGAAGGTGCAGGTGGCCAGGGACCACTCCATCTCACAGCAAACAGATCCTCTGGAAGGAGCACTGTCCCCATCCAAAACGAGAACAGACCCTGCCTGCTGTTGGCCATCATGGATATCCTGCTGGCATGCAAGGTACCGTACCGAGCATCAACAACACACCTTCCCACAGACAGGGACTGCTGACTGGGCCATGGGGCACAGGAGGGGCTGCAATGATGGGCACAGTGAAGCTGCATTCCTGGGCACAGTGAGACTGCATTTGATGGGCACAGTGAGACTGCATTTGATGGGCACAGTGAGACTGCATTTGATGGGCACAGTGAGGCTGCATTGATGGGCACAGTGAGGCTGCATTGATGGGCACAGTAAGGCTGCATTGATGGGCACAGTGAGGCTGCATTTGATTGGTACTGATGAGGCTGCATTTGATGGGCTCTGGTGAGGCTGCATTTGATGGGCACTGGTGAGGCTGCATTGAGCTCCTGTATCATGTCTGCAGTCTCTGACCATCTCCTGTATCATGTCTGCAGTCTCTGAGGGAGTCTGCAGAGGAGTCAAGAGTGGGAGCACCGCCGGGACGGTGCACCTGAGAGGAGGTCAGTGACAGCACCGCTAGGCCAGTCTGAAGGGGGGGTCACTGATGTAAGGGGGGGTGAATACGATAATGTAAGGGGGCACCAATATAAAGCACAGCCTTATATCAGTAACCCACCCCCCTTACCTTAGTGTATTCTTTCTGCGGAAGGTGGTTCCCCCTCCGACGTTCTGAGTTCCTGGGGTCCCCCTTGATGACTTGATGATTGATCACTTACCACTTTTAACTGGAATTTGCTTATATATATATATATATATATATATATATATATAAAGCCCTATGTGATTTCATATCTGTCTTATCTATATATAATACACTCTTCAAATGTGCATTTTATGGTTTTCCCTTTCATGAACAAGAAATCAATGACGTTATGCTGTTGCGGTGGTATAATAATGCTGTGGGGCTGGTATGAAATTTTTTCCAGGGCTGGATGTTATTCCCAGTCCGGCCCTGCTTATATGTAGCAAGACGGGGCTGAGGAGATGGCTGTCCTCAGTTGAAGGGCTTGGGACTAATAGTGGACTAAAGGCCAGTAGACATTGAAGGTTCTACATGAGGAAATTCAAAAAGATGAAAAGGTGTAAAAACCATTATTCATCATATATACAAAAAGGACCAAAAACAAGTCCCCAAATGACCATGTACCACTTCAGAAGGCTAACTAGTATCAATGGAAGGATCACCGCTCTACCGATGAGCCTGTGTAGACAAGAGATATAAGGCAGCCTCAGCCTACATGTCTCCAGCAAAACCATGCTCACGACATATTTCGCCCTCGCCCACCAAGGGTTAGTCATAGGGTGGGAGACTTAAGGCTTTCTGCTTCAGGCTCCCACTCTAGAACTAAGCCACGGTGGTCAGGGAAAAACGCATCAAAGGGCTGGGTTTGGGCAGCGACATGTAGATCTTCTATCTTTTGTCTACACGGGCTGATTGGTAGAGTGGTGATCATTCCATTTATACTAGTTACCCAGAGTTAGGCTTTAAAGTTTAGTTTGAGCTTAAAAACCCAACTTCATCCAAAACTTTTTTTTCAATTCTTGGATAGATGTTTGGTCTAGCCATAGGGCGGGAGACTTGTGGCTTCCTGCTTCAGGCTCCCATTCTATGACTAAGCCCCGATGGGCAGGGTGAAACGTGCTAGGGTTTTGGTTTTGGCGGACTACATTAAGTTAACTAAAAATTGCGCGGTCGTGCGACACTGTATCCAAATAAAATTGATGTCTTTTTTTTCACCACAAATAGAGCTTTTTTTTTGGTGGTATTTGATCATCTCTTCTTTTTGTTATTTTTTTGCGCTATGCTTTGCAGGAACACAGGATCCATGCCTTCCCTACTGACAGAACGGCAATCTGCCTTGTTTACATAGACAGACTGCCTTTCTGCCTGTGTACCGAATGACCGGCGGATGCCGGAGGACATTGAGT